>NC_088301.1:13801892-14057697 GCF_032854445.1 Liolophura sinensis
AAATGTAAATATTAAAGTCTACTAATACATGTACAAAGATCTGGAAACAATTTGCTTTTCGTTGACATTCCTCTTTCTCAGTTTTCATATTTCACACTAGCATTGAATTTAACTCAAAAAATTGAAGAATCAGCTATATTCAGTTAGGAGGAAACTTTTCTGAAGATTTTTCTAAATTTTTAACCATAGACTTCACGCCTTCACAACTGACAGCCAAGAAGGCTCAACACATACAGTGTTTATACCCCGAATGCACCAATTCTTTCATTTCTTTATTTATCTAATCTGATTCATTTATTTGTTTGATTGGTGTTTTACGCCGTATTCAAGAATATTCACTTTTAGCAATATAAGCATTATGATGGGAGGAAACCCGGGCACAGCCTGGTGAAAACAAACAACGATCTGTAGGTTGCTGGCAAATCTTCCCACGTACCACCGGAGAAGAAGCCTGCCAGAGCTGGACTTGATCTCACAGCAACTTAGCGTGCTAACTAACTGAGCCACGGATGCCCCTTGTCTGATTTGATGTTGTGTGCCTTACTCAAGAATTTGTCACTTTTACGTGACAATTGGGGCATGATTATGAGTGAAGAAAACTGTTCGTGTAGCACATTTTGCATGATTCTGATTGATTCATGCACCTTAAAGGTCTCACAAAAAAATACACAAGTGTTGGCATGAAAAGAGTCCTTTTATGCCTTTCATGTCTTTCTCCAAATGCATTGTTACATGCCAAATATTAGGTGAAATATACCACTTTTTTTTTTACACTAGTATTTAAAATAATAAAAATTTGAGGAATATATGTGGAAGGAATTACATGAACACCATTATATGACAATTCAGCTTAATTAAAGGCCTGTGGCAGCATTCAGCCTAATTATGTTCTAATCTGGCCTAACCAGCAGCTACAGCCTGGTAAAACAAAATATACATATCTGGCGTCTTTTTTTTCTTCTTCTTCTCGGCATGTTTTTTAAACAACAAAAAGAAAATCACACCCAGTTGTGTAATTACAAGACAGATTTTCTCAAACTCTGATGGTAATTCGTACCTGTATTTTCTGCAGGCATACATCTGTGAAGGTAACTTTGGTATGTCCATAATATCAATTTCTCCAGTCCATGCATTGTTCTGGCTGATCAGAGTTGTCTCCCTTGCTCCTTCACATATGAGAAGCGTAGGAGTTCGAGTTTCTGTAATGTTCTGTGCTTCTGTTTAGCTCTCTCATCTGGCTGTCCGGACCGCATGCGATGCTTGCTGTCGCTGATTAAACTAGGGGGTCTGGAGCGCAGATGAGCTCGAGGGATGTGAAGGTACTGGCCAGGGCCAAAGAGCTGAGTGTGAGACTTCTCATGCTGTAAATAAACAACACTGACCATAAAGATCATGCTACGAACACAATCATCGAAACATCTAAACAGTAAATTAATACAGCATGTAATATCTGATTTAGTCTTGCTATGTCCTGAAAAAAAAGTTCCCAAAAAAACTACTTCAGGCTTCATAAGTTCATGAACAAAACTTTCAAATCGTGAAGTCATACCTCTCTTGCAGCAGCCATCTCGTAGATACTCCGCTGGAAATTGCCGTAACGCTGTCTGCAGACATAAGCCCTCAAGGAAACAGTTCAGCAACTATAATTCCCTGCAAAAACAACATACAATTTATTTTTATTTATTTTCATTTTATTTGATTTGGTGTTGTACGGTGTACTCAAGAATATTTCATACTACGGCTTCCAGCATTATGGTAGGAGGAAACTGAGCAGAGCCCACAGGAAACCCACAACCATCAGCAGGTTGCTGGCAGACCTTCCTACCACTGGAGAGAAATCAAGCATGAGCTGGACTTGAATTCACAGCGACCAGATTGGTGAGAGGCTCATGGGTCACTGCACCCCTGCACGTTAACCACCTCGGCCGTGAATGCCCTAAGGATAATATAAGTCTTAGCAAACAATCACATTCACATAAGAGAAGATCCATGAATAGATTAACAAACAGTAACATGAACAGATCAACAAACAGTAACATAAACAGATCAACAAACAGTAACATAAACATATCAACAAAACAGAAACATGAACAGATCAACAAAACACAAACATGAACAGACCAACAGACAGAAACATGAATAGATAACAGATAGAAACATGAACTGATCAACAGACACAAACATGAACAGATCAACAAACAGTAACATCAACAGATCAACAAACACAAACATGAACAGGTCAACAAACAACAAAATGAACTGATCAACAGACAAAAACATGAACAGATCAACAAACAGTACACAAACATGACCAGATCACCAAAGAGTAACATGAACCAATCAACAAACACAAACATGAACAGACCAACAGACAGAAACATGAATAGATCAACAGATAGAAACATGAACTGATCAACAGACACAAACATGAACAGATCAACAAACAGTAACATCAACAGATCAACAAACCACAAACATGAACAGGTCAACAAACAACAAAATGAACTGATCAACAGACAATAACATGAACAGATCAACAAACAGTAACACAAACAGATCAACAAAACAGTAACAATAGAAACAGGACATATCCATAAATAAATTCACACAGATCAAAAAATAGACCACCAGATGGGTGACACAATTCATGAATAGATTCACTGACAGGTAAATAAATAAAATGAGTGAAATACACAGGGTCCATATACCCATAAATACAAGCTAATATCAACTTGGATGTGGTAAAAAGCCTGCCTGTGGGAGACATATGAGTGCAAAAGTTGACCCTCAATATTTACAAACAGTACATAAACATTTACCGTAACACGGATTCTAATGCACAAAATAGACATGAAAGTCAGGAATTTGGTATTCAAGGTAATTAACATAGATACAGAGCATCAACAATGGAACATGCCCCTCGTGCCATTTTGCTTTACATGTTTGCACAATTTGAGCTCATTACATCCATTACTTTTCAGATACCTTGACACTGCTTTCAACATTATTGGATGCCAATGTCGATGCTCGGGGTGTGACACCAGCAATGCCTTAGATTTGTACAGAGTGAGCTAAAAATCAGCATTTGTTATTTTCCTGTTGGAGCGAAAAATGGCACTGGATGTACCAATGTGAACCAAACCATAACACACTTTACCACTCTGCAGCTTATTAAGCCTTTGAAAATCACAGAAGTAGACTCACAAGGTAAAATGCCATGAAGGATCCTAGCCCAAATCCCACAGCCACATCTGTCCAGTGTGACCTGTTCTGAGCTATCCGTGACAGTCCCACAAAGAAGTGCCCATCATGGCAAGAGACAGCGCCAGGAAAGGACGCAACACTTTGGACAGCATGTGTGCGGATGGCTCCATGAAGGTAGTATCTGGATTAAAAAATGAAAATATGTTGGAGATGAGAGATATATTTACATTTCACCAAAAAAATGGTGACAATATTTTAAATTGTCTCGGGGGAAAACTATAGCACATATTACTTTTAAGTTTGGAAACAGGATTATAGTGTTTAATTCAAGTTTTGTTGCTCATGGGGAGTTGGACCTCCCTGTACCTATATTACAGGCTTTCTTGTACAATATACTGACACCTGACTTGGAAAGCCAATGACGACACATATAATACATGTATTACATAATTTCACTTACTGATTAAGTTAGGCAGCATGAGAAATAATCATCATCAATAATCAATGATCACAAAATACATGTGTGGTAATAAATGGCCTAATATCTGGCCCATGAAAATTGCAAGTTTAGAGGCCAATAAATGTAATAATATATTACATTTGGTGCTGAAATTTACATTGTTGATTAGAATTTCACCTTACCTGCACAACAAACCTCAAAACACCTTCTATGATCAACACAACTCGCAGAATCAGGTTAACGTGCAACTTAATCATGTGCGAAATTTTTTGGTGATTTATTTGTGTACACTTACAGCTGTGAATACTGCTGAATATGAGGTCAGTGCTGAGTGCATGGAGGGGAAGGACAGTCTGAAATGAAGACACTGTTCACATTAGATTAGAAATCACAAAATTATTCTTTTGTTTGGCTATTTTAAGTTACAGCCTCTTACATGCAGTTCCGGAAAGAAAGAATAAATTTAAAAGTGGGTTGTTTGTACTCATACACACTCAGCCTACACAGGACTCCCCTAGGATAATAGGTGCATGTACTTAAATGTATGTGTGAATACCAATTATCACACTGTGGGTATGTCATCCATGTATATGTGTGACCCAGCTACCAATTATCACAATGTAGGTATGTCATATGTGTGTGACCAGGTACCAATTATCACACTGTGGGAATGTCATATGTATGTGACCAGGTACCAACTATTAAACTGAGGGGTGTGTCATATATGTGCGACCAGGTTCCAATACAAACTGTGGGTATGTCATATATGTGTGACTAGGCCACCAATTATCACACTGTGGGTATGGTCACATATGTGTGACCAGGTAACAATTATCACCCTGTGGGTATGTCACATATGTGACTAGGTACCAATTATCACAATGTGGGTATGTCATATATGTGACTAGGTACCAATGGTCAAACTGTGGGTACGTCACAATATGTGTGAACCAGATACCAATGATCAAACTGTGGGTATGTCACATATGTGACCAGGTACCAATTATCACACTGTGGGTACGTCACATGTGACCAGGTACCATTATCAAAACTGTGGGTATGTCACATATGTGACTAGATACCAATTATCAAACTGTGGGTACGTCACATAATGTGTGACCAGATACCAATGAATCAAACTGTGGGTATGTCACATATGTGACCAGGTACCAATTATCACACTGGTGGGTATGTCACATGTGACCAGGGTACCAATTATCAAACTGTGGGTATGTCACATATGTGACTAGGTACCAATTATCAAACTGTGGGTATGTCACATATGTGTGACAAGATATCAATTATCAAACTGTGGGTATGTCACATGTATGACTATGTACCAATTACAACAATGAGGGTGTGTCACATATGTGTGACAAGATACCAATTGTCACACTGTGGATATGTCACATATGTGTGACCAGATATCAATTATCACACTGTATGGGAAATTTTCAAATAAATTGGGAGAGGGTGGCCAAAAAAAGGTATACAGGGCAAGGAGGGACTGCTTTTGGCTTCTCACAGGGCAATCCTTTAACATAACACATACAGGTGAAGATCAAAGATGAACATGTATGTTTTAGGATAAGAATTTAACACCGGAAAAGCAACAGACACTGAAATCTGTGAACAACAGAAAAATGTTACATCTATCCCCAGCCATGGCCAATGCTAACTGAACATCAGGAAATGTCACCTTCACAAGACACACAGAAGAGAGAAAGGTACAAAATGATCTGCACACCTCATATATACAAGCCTTGTGCATTTTAACTTTTTCACACAATATAGATTTTGTAAAGCTTCAACAACAATGTGATATTTTTGGCGTTGCAGTGTATGTAGAGTATTTGCATGTCAAACTTATGTAACATGACCCAGTTGTTCAGAAGTGTATTAGGAGTGAAGCCCAGTATTAACTTAAGTCTGGACTAAAGTCCCCTTAGGTTTGCACTGGGACTAATATAACTGTTATATTATCCCCAGGTTTGTATTAGGCCACGACATGTAATAAGGTTTAAGCCTGGCTTAACTTTTAATACACTTTTGAACAACTGACCTCAGGTATTAATGGAGAAAAATTTGTTCCCAACTTGTACTTTTTTAGGCAAATCACATCCGTGAACTAATATTTACTTAAATGCAGGCTGGTACATTTGGTATCTCTGACTTCATAATTACATCGGGATGATTGATGTGTATTTGACTTCATTGGGATGATTGATGTGTATTTGGCTTCATTGGGATGATTGATGTGTATTTGACTTCACTGGATGATTCATGTGTATTTGACTTCATTGGGATGATTCATGTGTATTTGACTTCATTGGGATGATTCATGTGTATTTGACTTCATTGGGATGATTCATGTGTATTTGACTTCATTGGGATGATTCATGTGCATATTTGAAACATACCTAAATGTTTAATACATGCATTTATTTCATTGGTAGTTTACACAGTGGTTGAGAACGAGAGTTTATTTAATTATTGAATCTGACATAGATGTCTTCTCTAGGGTTATATGTAATTATCATTACTCGTATAATGGTGCTAAAATAAAAAAACGCAGGAAGCAAATCGGACAGAACTGAAATCTTTCAGGAACAATTAATTCTCAAAACACACTCTGAAACAATAAGTATGATTGACACAATGTCAATAAGAGTGAGTGAGTCAATTAGTGAGTGCTTGAGGTTTAACGTCGTACTTAACAATTTTTCAGTCATAATACGACAAAGGAGTTCTTAGAGTGTATGTAATGTGCCTCCTCGTTGCAGGACGGATTTCTACGGCTCTTTTATCTAGTGCTGTTTCACTGAGATGACTTACCGAAAGCAAGTAAGCTGCACTGCCCGAGCCATTACACTCATACAGGTCAACCAGTCGTTGCACTATCCCCTTCATGCTGAGCGCCAAGCGAGGTAGTTACAACTTGCGCTTTTTAAGATCTTAGGTGTGACCTGACCAAGGATCTACCGCCCCCGAAGTGGATGCTCTACCAACTGCGTTATATGGGTCGATCAATGTCACCAAGAAATGATGAGTATGTATATGTAATTATACATATAAGTTTTCCTGTTAGTACGTGTTACAGTGATTTTGTTAGGGCTGCATCTGCCAAGAGATCAAAGGGTAATTCCTTCTGTCCTGGGGGTACATAGCTGCTAGTCTCTACACCGTTATATACAAGTATGGTAACAATTAGAATGACATGAAAAGACTGTTCATAATACACTCTAATTATCCCTGCTCACAAATGCATCTGATATCAAGTCACATATACCCAGTGTGCCTATTGCTATCTGGCCACACATACCCAAAGTGTGCCTACTGCTATCTAGTCATACATACCCACAGTGTGCCTATTGCTACCTGGCCACACATACCCACAGTGTGCCTATTGCTATCTGGCCACACATACCCAAAGTGTGCCTACTGCTATCTAGTCACACATACCCACAGTGTGCCTATTGCTACCTGGCCGCACATACCCACAGTGTGCCTACTTCTATCAGGCCACACATACCCACAGTGTGCCTATTGCTATGTGGTCACACATACCCACAGTGTGCCTACTGCTATCTAGTCACACATACCCACAGTGTGCCTATTGCTACCTATCCACACATACCAACAGTGTGCCTACTTCTATCAGGCCACACATACCCACAGTGTACCTATTGCTATATGTTCACACATACCCACAGTGTGCCTAATGCTATCTAGTCACACATACCCACAGTGTGCCTACTGCTTTCAGGCCACACACACCCACAATGTGCCTACTGCTATATGGTCACACATATCCAAAGTGTGCCTACTGCTATCTAGTCACACATACCCACAGTGTGCCTATTGCTACCTGGTCACACATACCCACAGTGTGCCCACTGCTATCAGGCCACACATACCCACAGTGTGGCTACAGCTATCTAGTCACAAATACCTAAAGTGTGCCTACTGCTATCTGGTCACACATACCCACAGTGTGCCTACTGCTATATAGTCACACATACCCACAGTGTGCTTACTGCTCTCTTGCCACCATGTGATAACTTGTATCTGGTCATACATACCCACAGTGTGATAACTGGTATCTGGTCATATATACCCACAGTGTGAGACTTGATATCTGTTCATACATACCCACAGTGTGATAACTGGTATCTGGTCACACATACCCACAGTGTGGTAACTGGTATCTAGTCACACATACCCATACTGTGATACTTGGTAGCTAGTTACACATACCACAGTGTGATCACTGGTATCTGGTCATGTAGACCTACAGTGTGATACTTGGTATCTGGTCACACATACCCACAGTGTGATACTTGGTATCTGGTTACACACACCCACAGTGTGATCATTGGTATCTGGTCATACATACCCACAGTGTGATCATTGGTATCTGGTCATACATACCCACAGTGTGATAAATGGTATCTGGTCACACATAGCCACAGTGTGATAACTGGTATCTGGTCACACATACCCATACTGTAATACTTGGTATATGGTAACACACACCCACAGTGTGATACTTGGTATCTGGTCATATATACACACAGTGTGATCACTGGTATCTGGCTATGTAAACCCACAGTGTGATACTTGGTATCTGGTCACACATACCCACAGTCTGATACTTGGTATCTGGTTACACATACCCACAGTGTGATCATTGGTATCTGGTCACATATACCCACATTGTGATACTTGGTATATGGTAACACACACCCACAGTGTGATACTTGGTATCTGGTCATACATATGCACAGTGTGATACTTGGTATACGGTTACACACACCCACAGTGTGATACTTGGTATCTGGTCATACATACACACAGTGTGATTCTTAGTATCTGCTTACACATACCCACAGCATGATAACTGCTATAACTGGTATCTGGTCACACATACCCACAGTGTGATAATTGGCATCTGATCACACATACCCACAGTGTGACAATTGGTATCCAAATACACATTCTCATATCCACTGTGTGATAATTGGTATCTGGTCACACATAATCATACCCACAGTGTGATAACTGGTATCTGGTCACACATAATCATACCCACAGTGTGATAACTGGTATCCGGTCACACATAATCATACCCACAGTGTGATAACTGGTATCCGGTCACACATATCCACAGTGTGATAATTGGTATCTGATGACACATAATTATTCCCACAGTGTGGTAGCCGGTATCTGGTCACACATGCCCACAGTGTGATAACTGGTATCCAATCACACATAATCATACCCACAGTGTGATAGTTGGTATCTGGTCACACATATCCACAGTATGATAACTGGAATCTGATGACACATAATCATACCCACAGTGTTATAATTAATATGTGGTCACACATGTTTACACTCTCATGACAGTATAACATTTCCACAATGCTTATAACTAAGCCTTACCTGGCATCTCTTAAGGCCCAGTAGTCCGTGGTGGAGCATAGTTCCTCATCCCCAGACAGGTTCTGTAGGGCACATGCTGTCAGGTTCACCTGACACACCTCCAGGAAATTAGGTCGTAATATCCCAGTCATAAACTTTGTCACATCCACGAATATCAACAGAGTGAAAGCCCCAAACAGAAAAACTCCTGAACAAAAGAAGAAATAAATGATTTTATATCCACAAATATCACTATTAATTTCTTTGTGAAAACTCAAATAAGAAATGTGGCAAAATATCTTTTTAGTCTTGCAGGTGTCTTTTTAATCTGGCAGGTGGATAAAACTGGGTACATCCTAAGGAAGAGTAAAGGAACTGGGCAATGATGTGATCTCTAATTAAGAGTTACCCTAATTCCGAAAAATTTCGCATGTGAAAGAGCATCATTCACTGTAATTTATGCACACTTAATTTCAATTTGATTTTGGAGAAAAAATGACATTTGTTGCATTGGCCAAATGCAAAACTTCATAAAAAGTATAACCTTCTCAGTCAACAGAGAATATTGCCTTCAAAATATGCTTGAATAAACATCTTGCCTCTTCATAATGACAGATTGTAAAGTAGTGTAATGCTCATGTTTTAATGCTAAAAAGAGAGTTGTAAGCTAAACACTGGTGAATGTTATTGTTACTATGGTTAAAAGATTGGCCCAACCCCTTTTCACATACTATTTCTATAAATGAATCAATGTCTTCCTACTGGAACAATCCTTGTGAAAACCGCTTTCAGACTTTCAGTTAAGACCCTTGAGTTTCAAACTCTCTGGAAATGAGTATCTTGCTGAAAACTTCTCATTTACACAGTATAAAAGCATTCCACACTAAAACAGTGTGTTATACAATGTGGAAAAATAGCTTGACACCTACACATATAGCCCGCATCAACCAAGGAGTTTTGCAGGTGTGGAAAGAAGTGGGGCTCAATTTACACAGCACCTCTTTGTGAGAAACAGGCCAATCCCGACCACCACTACACTGACGAGTAAAAACTTCTCAGAAGGTGTGTGGCCGCACCACCAACAAACCAGACCTTAGTTTAGTTGTTAAATTCCCCACCTTTGTGTGGGCCTGTTTTTAATGCCCGTTATGTTTACCCTCAGCTCAGGGTTTGAATAGGGTGGGTACCGCCGGCAAAGTCGGCATGCAGGAAGTTAAGCCATATGACCTTTGGCCTTACCGATGAAGCGAACCAGTCTCCGTATGACTTGAGGAATCTGGCATTGTTTGCACAAAGCCCGCACCACTTTCTGCGGATCACTGCTGAAGGCCCAGACTCCTATCTCCCCGATTGAGATCTAAATTAATTCAACAACAAGCAAATCCTCAATTGATTCCCTCCATATGTGCTAAATCAAACAGCCATCTTTGATCATATAAACAGGCAAGCCTTTAGATAACACACCTCTCTTAATATAAAATAACAATTGATGGCATTGAAATTACTTTATCATCCTTACAACAATGTCACTGAAATTGCTTGTGCCACCCCTAGGGAAATGGCCATGGACAAATTCCTCATCTGGTATGTTTGATATCAAACAATATACAACAAAAAAAACACACAAACACACAAAAAATAAAAAAACACACCGCTCACAACACATTTTTACATGATTATAGATTACCATTTGCTATATGTACCATGCTGTCCTCAACATACATGCTTAATATACAATGATGTCATGAATGAAGTCAACAAATTCCTTTTCAATTTAGCCCCATCCAGGCTATCTAACATTGTTTACCTTTTGTTGACTCAACAGCAAAGCTGAATGCTGCTGAGGTAGGCTGAGTGTTCCATCCACACTACAAATCAGACAGGTCAACAATGTCCAACATTGATGGTCATGTGTTGAACTGTGTTGACCTGTGTTTTTTTAAACCAAACTTTTGATAAATTGGAGGGAAATTTCCGTCTTTCTCTCCAATGCATGAAACATAATGACAAGCAGCCGGAAGAATTGTGTCGTGGGTTTATTGCCTGTGTTTATTATCATGGCCGTACTCCTGTATCAACGGAAGAATCGTGTCGTGGGTTTATTGGCTGTGTTCATTATCATTATTGCCATACTCCTGTATCAACGAAACTGACCCATCGTGAGACCAGTTTCTCCCTTTGACTTTTGGCGCCGACATTTTGCCCAAGTCACGTGCCTCAAGACGGTCCATGTTATTTCTACATGCCCGCTGATTGGCTACATTCATTCAACTTGATTCAACTCGCTGACAAAAAATACACATACACATTTCTGATTCAACGAAGTTGGATGGTGTTGAGTGTTGTTGAACGGAGTTGAAGAACCTGTCCAGATTACTCAACACGGCTAAACTTGTTGACTCAACCTCAAGTTGATTCTTGTTGAGTCAACAAAAGCTAAGTGATGTTGGGTAATCTGGATAGGGGCTTTACAGATTATTTCAAACAAACCAGATTAAGAATTTTCCTACGGATAGTAGAGAAATTTCATTGACACTGTCCCAAGGATGGTAGAGAACGAAAATACTCATCTATGTTTGTTTTGTTTTTTTCATCTATATAATGGTAACTAGCAATTCTTTGAAATTTAAAGGAAAACAACACAAGAATATTACATTTAGAGGAGGTATTAAAACTGTCTCACCACAAATGGAGGGACACAGATACTGAGGGCATAGATGGCCTCAATTGGTACATGGGCCCTGAAGGCAAACTCTGAGAGGAAATCGCTACTGGAGCTCTGAGAGATCTGTGGGTCAACACAGGAGAAATTCTGCTTCCTCATCGGGAAAATGTCTGTCCATCTGCAGGAGAAATCCACAGAAATGGTGAATGTGTAAATTTAACTTATGTACACTGGATGGAATTAAACCATTTTCTGAATACAGCATACATTGAACATATCCACTTTTTTATTTCCCTGTTGTTTGGTACCATACTCCAGAAGTTTTCTCTTAATATACAGTGGAGGTGCATTTAAAAAGTAGAGAAAACTGGAGTGCCTGGGAAAACCCCTGACCTTTGGCAAATTACTGACAAACTTTCCTAGATGTGACGTATAGATATGTACACCATTTTGGTGGAGGAAAAGTTGTCTGCACAAAAGGCCAAAAAAGTAATGGCTATCATTTATTGTCACCAAGCCCACAAACAGTGAGACCATAATTGTACCAAATAAAACTCTTCTCTTAAAATATGACACAATTTCATCGTTCAGACTCAATAATAAAAGAGTGTCATGATAACAGTCACATTTATATCATCCTTAAATGAATAAAATAAGGATTTTAATGAAGGAAAATGCCCTTAAAATTTGCTCACGTTTTCATGCTGAATAATCATGCGCATGGACACACAGACAAACAGACACAAATGCACAAGTCCACATCATATAGGACGAGTGGATGCACATGTCACAGACACTGCCTGGACACGGCAATATGACAATAAATGTGCCAGTACGGGAAATCAATAAACACCTTGTTTTTCTCTTAGAGCCTCTTCTGTTTAAATCTTAGCCTTTATAACATCCTTTCAGGCCTATAAAGTGCCAAGAAAAACTCCATATTTGGCAGCCATGTGATGAATGTATGTTTATGTTTGGCCCAGAGACAAATAGCCAAATCGGCTTTCTGAGCCTGGGTTGTTGGGAGAGGTTTAAGATGTGAGGAAACGAGCTCCCCCAACCCTCCACCCTCCAAAACATGGGCCATTATCACCAAAACCCTCCCTCACATTGGGCTGAGACTTTTTAATTCTTCACTGGGCCAGGTAAGTGCCAAAAAACCGCCAGGTAAAAGCAAATAAAAGAGTTCCATGTAACAGGAAATTTCCTCGAAAAATCACATCCTCAGGTGACGAAAAGGCCAGATGCTGCCATGTACTTATAACATGTTGAGCATTAGGAGATTGAGCGTTAGGAGAAACCTGGCATACACACAGTCCACAAGTTAGAGGGGTTAGAAAATGACATCTACAAAACAAACAAAAAAAAAACATGTTTCCAGCCAGCTTACAGGTTGTCAAAAAAACCCACAAAACTAAATCATACAGAACTCAAGATTTAATTCGGACACTGAACAAGACAAACTAAATCAGAGACATACAGAACTCAAGATTTAATTCTGACACTGAACAAGACAAACTAAATCAGAGACATACAGAACTCAAGATTTAATTCTAACACTGAACAAGAGAAACTAAATCAGAGACATACAGAACTCAAGATTTAATTCTAACACTGAACAAGAGAAACTAAATCAGAGACATACAGAACTCAAGATTTAATTCTGACACTGAACAAGAGAAACTAAATCAGAGACATACAGAACTCAAGATTTAATTCTGACACTGAACAAGAGAAACTAAAATCAGAGACATACAGAACTCAAGATTTAATTCTGACACTGAACAAGAGAAACTAAATCAGAGACATACAGAACTCAAGATTTAATTCTCACACTGAACAAGAGAAACTAAATTAGAGGCATACACATCAACAGAAACACATACATGTACATTGTACATTCCCATCCCCGCACGTAAAATAAGGAAATACCAGACCGCTACTGGATAAACCAGACCGCCACAGGATAAACCAGACTGCCACTGGATAAACCAGACTGCTACTGGATAAGCCAGACCGCCACTGGATAAACTAGACTGCTACTGGAAAGCCAGATTACTACTGGATAAACCACACCGCCACTGGGTAAACCAGATTACTACTGGATAAACCACACCACCACTGGGTAAACCAGACTGCTACTGGATAAACTAGACCGCGACTGAAAAAGCCAGACGGCTACTGGCTAAGCCACACTGCTTGTGGAAAAAACAGACCACCCCTGCAAAAGCCAGGCCACTACTTGGAAAAGCCAGCCCACTACTGGAAAAGCCAGATCACTACTGGAAAAGCCAGACTGCTACTAGGAAAGCCAGACCGCCACTGGATAAACCAGACTGCTACTGGAAAGCCAGATTACTACTGGATAAACCAGACCGCCACTGGATAAACCAGACCACCACAGGATAAACCAGACTGCTACTGCATAAACCAGACCACCACAGGATAAACCAGACCACCAAAGGATAAACCAGACTGCCACTGGATAAACCAGACCGCCACAGGATAAACCAGACCGCCACAGTGTAAACCAGACTGCCACTGGCTAAGCCAGACCACTACTGGAAAAGCCAGACCACTACTTGGAAAAGCCAGCCCACTACTGGAAAAGCCAGACCACTACTGGAAAAGCCAGACCGCTACTGGCTAAGCCAGACCGCTTGTGGAAAAAAACAGACCACCCCTGGAAAAGCCAGGACACTACTTGGAAAAGCCAGCCCACTACTGGGAAAGCCAGACCGCCACTGGATAAACCAGACTGCCACTGGATAAACCAGACCGCCACTGGATAAGCCAGACCACCATTGGATAAACCAGACCACCACTGGATAAACCAGACTGCTACTGCATAAACCAGACCACCACAGGATAAACCAGACCACCAAAGGATAAACCAGACCACCACAGGATAAACCAGACTGCCACTGGATAAACCAGACTGCTACTGGCTAAGCCAGACCACTAGTGGAAAAAAACAGACCACTACTGGAAAAGCCAGGCCACTACTTGGAAAAGCCAGACCACTACTGGGAAAGCCAGACCACTACTGGGAAAGCCAGACCACTACTGGGAAAGCCAGACAACAACTGGGGAAAAAACAGACCACTACTTGGAAAAGCCAGACCACTGTTGGAAAAGCCAGACCATTACTGGAAAAGCCAGATCACTACTTGGAAAAACCAGCCCACTACTGGAAAAGCCAGACCACTGTTGGAAAAGCCAGACCACAACTTGGAAAAGCCAGCCCACTACTGGAAAAGCCAGACCACTACTGGAAAAGCCAGACCACTACTGGAAAAAAACAGACCACTACAGGAAATGACAGACCACTACTTGGAAAAGCCAGACCACCAATGGAAAAAACAGACCACTACTGGAGAAAAGCTATCCCAACACCAAAATTGAGACCGACACTGACATTTTCCCCACATCAATACACTATCTCACCTACCTCTACCACCACAGGCTAAAAACATTATTTAGGGCCTTTAGCATTATATTAGAAAATAAATGACGACTTCTTATGTTCATAGAATGTACTTTTCCAACAGTTCCACGGATAACCAAAAATTGCCAAAAATTACTAACTATATGGAAACACGTAGACAAAAAGGCAATCTGCAGCTTTCAATTAAGTTTTTGAGCCATTTTTTTGCTCAAGTTACATACTGAGCACACAAAAAAAAACATGAGCTGTACATCTACATGAGTGCAAATAAACTCATGTTTTGCTTCTAACATTAGGACATCCACATCACTGAATACATTTGTAGGAAGGCCAAGGCAATGCAGTACGCATGATTCAGATAAAATATTACAGGCTACAAAGATACATACTAGAACATGCTGGAATCTGCATGTTTCAGAACAGACCAATTACATCACATCAGCAAGGGTTATGATGTGGGTACAGGTAATGTTTAAATGTAAACACGGCTGGTGAGATGGGACAGGAATGACAGGAAGTGAAAGCAGGTAAGACAGCTAAGGCTAACAGGTGCACATCATGTCTTAATCCCGGTCTACCTGATAGATCCAATATTTGTTGTCTAGAGCAGGGGTGAGCACTAGGGTTTGAGCACAACAAAAGATAAATGAAAGTTAGGTTCTCAATGGATGTTGTGGGGGTGGGGGTGGGTCTGTGGTTAAGGTAGTGCTGCAGCACAATGACTCACCAATGTGGTTGCTGTGAGTTCAAGTCAAGCTAACCCGGGCTTCTTCTACAGTCATATGTTTGAAGGTCTTTCCACAACCTTCAATGGTTGTGGCATTCAACTTCCAAAGCACTTTTTTTCAGTGGAATTTATGCATGCAATTATAATGAAAATGATGCCATTTTTGTGTCACTAAAGACTGTAAAAAAAACTATGCACATTATTTCTTTACAACGCACAGTCCTCTCAGAATGCTCCAGAACACTGGTTGTAGGGGTGATTGAAAAGGCCAAGGAATTAGGGTAAAAGCACAGAGGCTGATTTTTTTATTGAGTCAGTCGGGTGACAAAACTATTTTAATTTACGCCTTACCTGATATAATATTCAAGCACGATGACAGCCGACAAGATGAGCAGTTCCAGGGTAAAGGTGACTGCAATGAAGACGTTAGGACGTTCTCGTTTGGAACTGACAGATGAGCTCTGGTCCAGATCCAGGTATGTCCTACCATTCTCCTCCATCTCCTTGGTCAAGTCTAAGCGGTCAAGCGTCTCCCCCTGGATGTGGTTAGTGTACAAGGCCATCTTATCTCATAGGCATCATTCTGAAATCACATACAAATATCATCACATTCAACCATGCAATCCTGAAATCTCCATTATTATAACTACTTTAAACAAACATTAAATTGTGGATCATAACAGAGTTTAATATGATCTCTGAATCCTACACAATTCTAAAGTGTCTGTTCTCAGAACAGTTCTATCATTGTGAAACAAAAAAATCCTACCCTAATGCTTCAACCTTTTCAACTGCCTGTACAACCAATATTTTGAAACACTATACTGTGTGGTGTACACAAATAATATGCACAGTGCACTTTAATGACACGAACAAATCGTTATTAGTGTAATTTTCATAATAATTATATGAATATTTTCCACTGAAAAAAGTGCTGAAAAGGTTGAAGATTTACAGTATTCTGCTTGGACTGACAATTTTCTTAAATCCCACCCTCGGGACATGGCATTATTTATTTTTAGATGTCTTCGATTTCCCTGTTTTCTGATCCTCAATGGCCAAACATGGATGTCAGTGGTCGTTGGTGCTCATGTGGATGTTCACTTAGTCTTGCATGAAGTTTATTGGACCTGGCCTAGCTTTCCAAAGCCATGCGTGCACGTTTATAACTGTATTTCACCTAAAGTTCATCACTTTTCAAGTAACATATTTTGCTCGATTTTGATTGATACATCCGGCTTCTATGAAAACCTTTATAAGAATATTTTCATTTAATTTTTCATCAGAAAAACTTAGGTGTTGGCATCTGAAGTATTGTTTTAGGGCCTGTATTTGCTCCTGAAAGTGCATCTGTACATACCAAACTTCAGATGAAATACAGTTCTGGCTAAAGGTCAAGGGTTCACCTCAGATACTCCTCAACCCATATAACTGACCAGAGTCTGGAGTAAGGCAATACATGTACATCTCAATCAACTAAATTACACCAACAGTTTTCCCCCAACACAAGAACATAATCATTAGAGATCTCTACTGGGTAAAACTCCTATGTCTTCCTCATCATATATGAGACTATTATTCTGGTATACAAGAGAGGCAGAAATAAATCACACGCAATCCTTTGAAGCCTATTACACACAACCAGCTGTCAGACAAACGCCAGTAAGAAGCAATACTTCCCCTAGGGTCCTGACACTAATATGCACTGTCAATCTCTGCTGCAGAACTTGCTTCTTTTTTATTTCAGTCTTTCATGGGAGTTTAATGTCATATTCGACAATATTTAACAATATTTATATGATGGTGGTCTAGTTAACGAGTCTAATTCAAGAAACTGGACAATCTTTTACGCCTCACAATTAATGTTTCTGACTTAAGCTGTAGCAAATGAGAGAATTTGAGCAGGATTTGAACTTGCAACCATAACTATAAAGGGTTAATCTATTTATTTATTTGATTGGTGTTTTACGCTGTACTCAAGAATGTTTCAGTTATACGATGGCGGCCAGCATTATGGTGGGAGAAAAACGGGCAAAGTCTGGGGTAAAGGATAACTGCCAGTACTGAAGAATTTACAGGGGAAACTAAGACTCTGAAGGCTTGAAAGTTTTGTGACAGATGAGCGTCCTTTGGATGTTTCAAAGGTGACCTGGCGACCGTTCACTAATCCAGGTGATCACGCTGTGCACTAAAGGTGCGCTGTCTCCCTGACGAACACTGGCTTAAAGCTGGATTGTCAGCCTCTGTGCCTCTATTCTCCCTGTCCTTCCGTGTGAATTTCCTTCCACACACAATGTCGTCTCATCAAAAACAGCTTGCACATGGACAGATTATCTTCTGGGACGTCATAAACCCTGGCACCCAGAAGGGGAATTATGCCCACAAAAACATGGCTGTTGCAAGAGTATTAGAGAAGGTGAGTGAGTTCTGCCACCTCTAAATGTCCTCTTGTAGCCATGAAAAACCTTGGCATATCAACAATCTTAATAACAGCCGTTGTGAAGCTGTTGTCACTACTGGTGCCAATTACAGGTAAAAAGACCTGGCTCCAAAAACATATACCTCTATAAAGTTGTTTGACAATATAGGAATATATAACAATAAAGTCTAAGCATAATGCAGATCTATTTTTTTAAGTATCTCAATAAAGTAAGTTGAAAAAAATGGATTTTATCCTGTTTTACAGAGTACACTAAAATCTTAGATTGGCAGGCACAGCATTCTGTCCGTCAACAAAATTATTAATATTATCAATATTTTCTTGTCGATAAAAAAAATAAATAAAAAAGAGGAAAGACGACTTGTACCAGTCATCTTTCATCAACCATATCACTTGACTTTGAAAGACATGTATGTCATCTTAATACCTGTGAACCTGCAAAAAGGGCTATGTTCCACAAAGTGTGTGTGCATTGTATTAGTACAAAGTAAGACATGATTAAAAAAGGAAGGACATTTTACAAGGAAGTCTACACAATAACTAGTAACATCATCCTGAGGTACAACAGCTTGTAGCTAGCAGGAACCTTCTGCAATCCAAGAGCCAATCAACAATACAGCTTTGTTGTCATCTATTGATCAAAACCTGTTTATGTCCAGAAAACAAATTACAACAATGTGGTCACAAATGATCTCCCACACAGAACCAAGATATACGGCAAGCCTTACTGTTCAGTTTCACGCAAACAGCCCTGTCCAAGTGAAGAGCATACATGTATGTAAGAAACTATACATGAACCTGCTTTAGTGTAATCAGTTTCACTCCTGCATTTGGATTCACAAAAAAGTCTTCCTGTGAGTTTCTATATAACAGCAGCTTCTCTAAATTTTCACATTCAACTACTTCTTATCACCATTCCAGATGATTAGATTACAAGAACTTGGTAGACAGAAGTCTTTCCTTTTTCATTCTTTGCATTCAAACCTTGAGCCTTGAAATGCCTGAAAACCAGTAAATCTTGCTCTGAGTTCTTTGCCTGTCCGTGAACATCACAAATCTGTACTTCACTGAACAGGAATTCCATCACTGAGATTCCAGGTGTAAAATCCAAAACATCCAAATGCTTAGTACCACTCACCTGAGTCTGTCTCACCTGAAGACACAGGTGTGTGCAGGTGTACATCAGTGGGGGGAAGTGGGCAACCCGTGAGGGAGACAAGGCACAGGGCCCACAGCCAACTTTCCTGTAAACATCCTCAGTTTGGATTAGAGTGACCAAATCAGCATGATCGGCAGCCAGACTTCAAGCCTACATTAGCTGGCTGGTCGGGGTGACTACATAGCAGTTTACAGCACAGGTCAACACTTGTGTAAACGCAGCATGATGTTCTGTGTGCATGCTAATGTACCGTCCCGTGGAACAAATAGAATCGGGATTCTGCCTACATGAACAATCAACAACCTGTATGTATTCCTGCCTGACGATATAACACCAGTGTCTTCTTAAAGTTCAGGACAATTGATGCTGCCGCTAGACGAAGACATCAAAATATTAACGTCTGCCAAAAACAGATACAGCTACATCAATGATTTATTCTTGTCCACAAGAACGAGCTCTTGTGTGTGTTAACAAGCTATACCATAATTCTTCAACCTTTTCGCATATAAAAGAACAATGTAAGTGCAATTTATGTACATTCATAATTTGATTTTGGAGACAAAGTATCATTTTATCTGTCTACACAGAATAATGCTTCCAGAATACACTGGAATAAACACCTTGCAAACATGCGAAAAGGTTGAAGAATTACAGTACAGGTGTGAAGGAAAAGCCATCAATAATTATGGCTTCCTTGAGATAGAGACTTCATGACATTTTTTCTCCCATTATCAATAAACTTATCCTCATTAAAATCATAAAGGTAATATTGGAAAAGACAAACATTACTTGGTACATAATACTAGACACAGAATATACCTAGGCTTTTATCAAACCGGAAAGCACCAAGCTACATGTATACCTTAATGTCAAATATCATCAAACAAGCATAAATTTGCAACAACTGTGATACCTTCAAAAAGTCGATGTCAACTTTTGACCCACAAACTCACTGATCAACAGACAGTGTGAAATTTTTTTTTCAGACATACGACGATGAAGGAATCATTAGAATACATGTAATGAGCCTCCTGTTTGCAGGGCGGATTTCCACCTCTCTTTTTTTATTTACAGCTGCTTCACTGAGACGACTTACTGAAGGCAAGTAAGCCGCCCCGCCCGAGCCATTATACTGGTATGGGTCAACCAGTCGTTGCACTATCCTCTTCATGCTGAACGCCAAACGAAGAAGTTACAACTTCCTCTTTTAAGGTCTTAGGTGTGACTAGACCCAGGAATGACCCTGGATCTACCGCTCCCAGAGGCTTATAGAACAATATCATGAACAGCTTTGAAACTTTAAGCTAATGGAAGATCAGAACCTTAGTGACCTAACACAGAACAGGTGATAACAATCAACAATACAAAAATCCCCGTACGATTCAGCGTAATACTACCTATTCTACACGTACTACCCTAATTCCTCAACCTTTTCCCATGTGGAAGAGCAAATTACAGTGTAATTTTAGCAGCCACCTGTTTAATTTGATTTGGTAGATAACACTACACTGGATGGGTTGGCAAAAAAAAGGAAACTTTCATCAGTCTACGCAAAATAATGCCCTGTAGGATATGCTTTAAAAAAGTCTTGAAAACACGTGAAAAAAGTTTGAGGAACAGAAGAAATGTGAAAATTACCTCCTCCGAGTAATGTAGCTCCAAGTAATGCGCCTATTGATTGAGCATGATTGAACCCTATGTCGGATCAACCGGAAGGGTCAATCAAAAAGCTTAAGTGTTTTGGCAATCACAACCTCACATGGCACTGTACTCACCTTCGCCACACGGAAACCACCAAGTTTACGTGTCCATAAAATTTTCTATCAACACAGGTGTGATAGATATGGAATATGACAGGAGATGTGAGATTCAAGCTTTAGGACATGTCCTGTGTGTCTGCCTGTGAGACCAGTGCAGCCAAAGTTCTGTGAAGAACAAACACCTCTGCACTCAGTGGACAACTGTTTCACTTCCTTCTCAAAGACGCAAGAACCCTTCAGCACCACGTGGTCACATTACTACAACTGTTTACCAGAACAACATTTAAACAGCATGAAAAAGAATGCAAATACCTCCAACTGGACGCAAAAAAATGTCATGAAAAATTACCCGCAAATAAATACACACAGAAATCATGTGGACCAATATTTGTGTTCAACAAGAACCCAAATGTTTTGTGGTGTGATAGAAAGAGTTACAGGCTCCCGCCGTTAATTAAGAGTTGTTTGGAAGGATGTTGACAGAGCCGGGACAACCAAACGGAACACTTAGTTTCATTAATTAGCACCTTGCAGTACAATCAGCAAGGCCTTATGGGTTATGACATATTCAGATATTACCTCAGTTTGATCAAACACACCTATACTTGACCACTCCTAAATTGAATCATACTCTGAGAGCTTACCCCCACCTCACAGTGCAGAATTTCCTAAACGGCAAAATCCCTTACACTTTATATTTTGCTGTTTCATTTAGTTCAGTGCTTAACAGCTTTTGAGTTATAGGTTAAGCAATGAAATATCAACCAAATACTTACAAAGCACACATAGAACTACACTGAAAATTTACATACATTGTATATACGTCCCCATTACAGGTACACGTACGGGCACTCATAAATAAAACTGCCTAGCATTTCACAAATTACCAATGTAATACTGAGCATCAAAGAATATTTTTAAAGATCTGCAATTCTTAAAGCATTTCAGACTGCACCCTATGAAGACTATGGTCCAATCCAAAGACTTAATAGTATTAATTAAATTTAGAGCATTTAAAGCAACCTTAAAGGAATATGTAATGAAATCATGACGAATGGGGACTGGGTGCAGAGTGTCATGGCTGGTGCATTGACAGTGAAGCAGCACCTACGTGCATACAATAGGGTATCCTGCAACATACAGAAGGAAATATATTTTCTTCTACAATGATATATTGGGGATGGAAGCAACATCAAAATCTCTAAGCATGTATGCTTTTGATTTAACTTATACTATATATTTCACTTATACTATGACCAGCCTCAAGCACTGCCCATCACCTGGCATGTACAGTACACATGTACTGGGTACACTATCTGAAATAAAACCGCAGCTGACCCAGAGAGCTGGACTGGAGTCTATATACTCATACATGGGTCAGAAAATTGGCTGTGTAGAGACCTACCATTCCAATAGCTGAATAGCCGAGTCAAAGTAAGTTAACCTCGTAGTATAGAAATCTGATTCCTTAATACTTCTATGCATTAGGTGTTTAACAATATACTTAAGAATTTTTCACTGACATACGACTGGTTTATGGGTGAAGGAAACAGAACTTACGAGTGTCTTCAACTTTTTTGCATGTTTGCAAGGTGTTTATTCAAGCATATTCTGAAGGCATTGTTCTGTGAAGACTGATAAAATTACACTTTTTATGAAGTTCTGACATTGGTCATTTGCACCAATGTAGTTTCGTCTTGAAAATCAAACTAAAAATTCACAAAAACTGCACTGAAAGTGGCTCTTTCATACGCAAAAAGGTTGAGGAAATAGGGTACCCATTAGCCGAGTGAGTCAGATAAGCTAGATGCCATAGTATGGAAGCCTGATTCCTTGAACAGCTCTTGCATATTTGCTGTGGATCTAGTTTATGTGATCACATTCATCCTTAGCCTTAAATACAAAAAAAAAAAATCAAGCAGTGATGAAAGCCAGGAAGGGAGAGGAGTTATATACAGGCTCACACCTGACAAGGTGTGTTCAAAATCAATACTGACAACTCTACAGACAAAGAACCATGCTTTGCCCTATTAAATTGCTGAGCGATCCATCAGGACACAGTCATGAAAGGGCCTGCCACAACACAGGCATTGACGAAGTCACAATCCCTGAAAATGTCGGGCTTTCAAAATGGAAACAATAACTCGGCCCATATGGCACAGTCATATGGAAACCAGGTTTATCAGGGTACCATGGCTGATAGGCAGTGGATATCAGTGCTTCTGTAAAGGTACATTTTACAGAACAAATTGAATAATGGCACCTTAAAATCAGATACAGACCAAATCAATATTCTCTAGGGGGCATGTGAAATGAAGGCAATTATGCTTTACTTGGGTCACTGTTGTTAATCGCTGTTAGGCTGCCAGTCAGTAACATGGCCGCAGAAAAACAGACCCAAAACATGTATATAGTTCAATGACTGTCGCATTAGAAAGGCCAAACAAAGTTTAGATGTGGAAGTTCCTGCAACATGTTGTCCACACAGTTATGGGCAGGCAAAATCTATATGCATGACTGGGTGCTGTTACCACGTGCACAATGTCAGAAGTCCTACTGTAAATCTTTGCATTGGTGGAGGGGAGGGAAATAGTCAAATTTAATACAAATATTTAAACAATAAGAACATTTACATCTACAAATCTACATGTACTCTATACTGACCCGAAAAAATCTGCCCCAAAAATATGTTTTCAGAGGCAAATGAAGATGATTAAGTATTCCTCTTGGTGCAGAAACTTTCTTTCCAGTAGGATATCATGTTATTGTAATTCTTCAACATTTTCATAAGTTGGCAAAATCTTTATTCAAGCATATTCAGTGTTTTACTCTGTGGAGACTGAAAAAAGACATACTTTTTGTGGAACCAGAAATTGGCCAAACCAACCAACCAAAGTAGTTTTTTTTCTCCAAAATCAAATTAGAACGATGCATACATTGCACTGAAAGTTGCTCTTTCAAATGTGAAAATGTGGAGCAATTAAGGTACCTTTCCAAACAAGCCTCAAAACACCTTTCTAAGATCAATGAAACAATCAGAATCAGGCAAATATTAAACTAGCTCTCTTGGTCAAAATGCAATATTCAGAATAAAACATTTGAGAGCTAAACTGTATAGACACACTGTATATTCAACATTATACTCCAGGGTAGTCAAGCATACATGTAGGTAAAGCAGTTTCACCGCACATCAAAGTGGGACAATTACAAATGGGCATATGGTAAAGCTGGTACGTACATTACCTCCGGTACATGCTCCATTCACAGCCAATTGCTGTCAGACAACATTATAGACAGCAGCAAAAATCTGTGTGTCACAGTACGAAGGTTTTGCCAAACACAGTGACGTTCCTTTGCTGCCTGGTGTGGTTGCTTTACGGAATATACTGGTACAAAATCTTGTGAGGTATAAGGTAGCAGGATGTCTGAACAGGAGTAGAGCAACAGCAGCAGAGGAGACATGTAGACTATAGTATGTTTACCTGAGCCAGCTCATCTACATAAAATAACCAACAGGTATATTACACACGTTACTAGTCATCAATTGTCGTTTTACACTGACCAATATAAAAACACACAAGCTGTTGTTCCGCACTGGGTGGTACAGTGATCAGGGCTGGATTTCTGGCTCATTCCATAAACTAGCAGGGGTTATGTGTGTGTGTCAATCTTATAACGAAAACACTTACGGGTATAATTTGCTGCCAAATTTGGTATTACCCTAATTCTTCAACCTTTCTGAATACGAAAGAGCAAATGTCAGTGCAATTCATGTGCATTTTTATATTGCTTTTAGAGACAAAATTACATTGGTTGGATTGGCCAGTTTCAGGGCTTTACACAAAGTATAAATTTAGCTGTCAACACAGAAAAATGCCTTAATATAATATATATACTTAAATAAACACCTTGTAAACTTGTGAAAAGGCTGAAGAACTACAGTATACATTGTATTTTACTTGCCTGTTTATCCAAACCCTGCATAATGTAGCACAGCAAACATACGCTAAACAGAGTATTGCATCATAGTGCAGCATATTTCATAACTGTATCTGTTTTATGGATGAATGAATACCACGTATATTGATTGTCAGCAGTCCCTGCCTGGTCTGTAGATCAAGGTAAAATACAGTTGATGGACAGCCCTTTTGTTTGTTATAAACTGCTCAAGAATAACAGGGCTATATACTGTTCATCAGCAGCTCTCATTTTTCTAAATATACTTATCGAAAGCCTATTTGCCCTAAAAATTGCATTCTTAGAGGCAAACAAATTGTCATAAATTATTACTTTTGGTACTGAAACTATTAATACTAATACTACAATACAATAGGGATATTAACAATATGTAGGGACATAAATACTGTAAAGGAACATTGACATTGTATAGGGACATTAATACTGTGAGGAACATTAATACTCTGTGGGTGCCATTAACATTGCATAGGGATATTAATACAGTGCGGGATATTAATACTAATTAGGGACACTAATACTGTGTGGGGGCCATTAATGTTGTATAGGGATATTAGTACTAAGTAGGGATACTAATACTGTGTGCAAACATTATTACTGTGTGAGGGCCATTAATGTTGTAAAGGGATATTAATACTGTGAGTCTTGCTACAATGCTCAATAATGAAGAACACAGCATGCTTGTAAACCAGCCAGAGACATGTGTCAGGGTTTCAGTTTCACCTTTCTATGTGTACACACCTGTGTTTTTATGTAATGTACAAGCAAGTTAACAAATCATGGTTTCTACTGAAGACAATCAATGCTCAAACATAAAGATTTCATCCAATAAACTATGGCACTTCATTATTACCTCAACATTTTATCCTGGTACAGCAGTAACTGATTACCGATTCTAAAATAAGCCTCATCATTAGAGACAAGCATTTATCATCAATCAATTCTCTAAAGACAGTGAAGACTGCATGAAGCCTGAGAAAAACATTGCCTGCGTAATCACACCTTTCTGTACATAAACACTAAAAAAACTTCTATAAAGAACACTTTGTGAATTAACACAGATGGTCCAGGTCACAAAAGTCACAAGATCAGAATTCAGATTTGACAGAATTTCACTTGTTTTAACCTTCCTTCCCATAGATTACTGATATGTGTCCAATCCAACTTTTTACGTCAACAACACATTGATTGGTAAAGCTGCACACATAAAACATGATATTGTTTTTATTCGCACAAGTAAAAAAATAAATCCTAGCACATACTGTTACACAGAAATAGAAATAAAAACCCAGAGTCAATATTGGAGAAGAGGGCTATGCCATATACAGCCACACGTGGCGGGCATCATGTGGCCCTGAAAACAGCAAGTGGAAAAATGAAATATCGACTTCAGCCAACATCACACCAGAGAATTAAGCTGCTTTTAAGAACCAGAGCACATGAATTACAATAAGCTTGGGCAAATATCCAAAAGGCAGTAGGCAGTATCAGTGTGATGCTATCAGCACCATCATGAAAAACTGATCGAACTTATCACGCTCCGAGGAAGGTGAATAACTAAAAGTATTCAGAAAATTAAGGAATGACGGATCTGGTGTGCATTACTACGATAAGCAAATCCGATAAATCACCTTTTTTTTCTTACTTCATTTTGTACAATCTGTTTTGCTGTTTAAAATACATTACATTAACCAATAATTAGGTAAATAATGGGCGCATGGCCTATACTTAAGAATTAATATATTCAAATTTACACTAATTTTGTCCTTTGTAAAAGCATCAATTTCATTTTTGGACATGATACATGCCATTCCTCTGCAATAAAACCACTTCAATTAATCAGAATTTTTTGACTAGTTTCTAGAAAATCCTTAAACAGCCATAATGCTCGCCACAATATGACTGCAATACCGCCGAATGAGGTGACATATTAAGGCAGAAACATTCATTCTCATCATAAAGCCTTAACTCTTGGAATGACTAGTTTTCTGGCCTTGCCAGCTTCTGACAATGATCAGCCAAGGAGATAGAAAAACAAGAAAAACAATAGAAGTATCATACATTGAGAGATAAAGGCATAAAACAGACTGTTGTTGAGCGTCACCATGACAACAGGGGCAAGCAACTGCACCCGATAATGGAGGGAGATTGTCAGAGCGGCATTTCATGTCATTGATAAATTGTCTCGCACGAACACCATTTTGTTCCTGACCACAGTCTAATAGAAATAATTCACAACTGCACGTCTTCCTCAATTGTTATCACAAAGGTTGAGGCTAATCATCTTAGAAGTTCTAATTTTCTTATAATACACAAACGTAAGTTTGGTTGTTTCTTTTTTTTTTTTTTTTTTCTTTTTTTTTTTTTCTTGAATTACTCTGGAAACAAGTATATTCATATCGTTAAATTTAAATCCCACTTAGCTGTGAAATCTATCAATGCTAATTTACATAAATTTTCTCCCAGGGAAATATAAATTGATCTCGGCAGATTCTCAAGTTCATCCAGTACAGGAACTTAAAAATATGATATTCTTTTGCCAAGTCATAAAAAAGAAGAGAGAGATACAGATTAATCCCTCTGGGAAGATTATCTTTTAAAATTCAGTACGCAAGGATAAATATTAAAATTAGTGCAAAAAATATGATCAGTTTGTGCAGTAACCTTCTGCGAGGATTAAAGCAGATTATATGTGAATACCTGACGATATATGTCATAAATAAACTTCCACTGCAGGTCGCGGCTGCTTAAAATATTTCCAAAGCACTTACAAAGAATGTGTAAAATTATCCTGCAGTTTGTCATAAAATAGACAAGAAAGGGGTATATTTAAGCGTTCATTTGGCTGCATGATGTGAAAAACTCTTTTGGAGTGGCGTGCATATATACGTGGACAGACATCTAAATTTTCCAAATGCCTCCAGATTTTTTCAATGACAAAGTAAATCTACCTCAAGTATCACAGACATGCAACTCCAAGAGCTAGACAGCAGCCCTTCACCGGGCAAGCCTTCTGTACGAACTACACAAAGTCAGCACCCCATACCCCCCACACGACAAATGTGGTCGGGCATTTCTCAAACAACTTCAAATTCCACTTGGCGAGGAGCTGATTCCCAGATTGCCAGCTCAAGATTCCTTCAAAGGGAAGCACATCTTGCTAGGCAAAACCTTCAAAGGTAATAACAGAGTTAAAAATGATGAGAAGGGTCAGTTTGATCTCGCAGACGACAGCCTTGCTGACATCAAACTTTGAGTGCATTCCCACAATCCCATACTTCCTGTTCATAGCTCCCAAGTTTTCATGAAAACTTAAAAAAAGAGACTACCTATTTCTCCTTATTTTTGGAATACCTGGTCAATATATACATGTATGTGATTCTAGCAGGAATACTGAGTTTCCTTTTGCTCACATGGTTTGACTATCTAGCAAACAACATACTGAAATCTTTTACTTTTCCAAAAGGCTCGCAAAGAAATCTAATATTCTACTATCAACACTACTAATATCCGTCCCCAAGAAATAGAAGAATTAGGGTGCGAGTGTATACTTTATAGATATAAATCAATCAGTGCAAATGCAAGCAAATTTTTGAGAATATTTTAGAATAGCCCAAATAATGACCTTTCATAAGATATCCGCCTCTTATGCACATGTGTTACCGCTCAAAATTGGCAATAAATTTATAAAGTGCATCACTTTGTATCATTTTTACAAACTTTAGAATCATTTTCACACTGTAGATAGTACAGCTGCAAGGCTGATATTTTCTGAATGGCAATAATTTGAGTTGTTGATGGTAAATGGAGAAAATTTTATTTGATAAGTGAACACAGATTTCTTGGCAAAGAATCTTCAGTATAGCTTCCTTAAAAAGATACTATGAAAGCTGTACAACAGTCATATATATATCCTTCTTTGATCTCTTGATGAAATTTACACGCACATGTATCTGCAGTTTTGCCACGGCATTTCAGGTGAAAATAAACACAGGTGAGACAGACTTCAGATTCACCAAGTAAGTGGAAGATCAAAATTGGTCTCATGTAAGCCTCAGTCAGGCTAAACAAACTCCATTCAGGCCATGGTAAAACTGAACCTTGGAACCTTCTCACTTGGTGCTTTCGGTGACACAAATTTATTTTTTACTTGTGAGACTACATTATCCAAAAATGGAATAAAAATGTAATAAAAATAAAAAGCTGAAAATCTGCTTTTCTGTTTTGCATCCTGATAGGGTTTTTTTAGTTTCCTGTTTTTCAAGACTTTACAATCATGTAAACATGTCTTCAACGGAAATACTAGCAAAGGGCAGTCCATATTTTCCAAAAATTTTATGATTTTTCAAGTTTTATTTTTATACCCTCCTTGAACATTGATTATGATATATCATAATAATAGTAATGATGAAAAACACTTGTTCCAAACAGACTTTAATATTTGTCAAGCCAATTGGATCTTAGAGGAGATTTTTTTCTGACCTCTAAAGCAACTGCCAGTAAGGCAGGATTTTAGCCATATGCTGTATAATCAAATGGAGAAGGGGTTCTAATAACATTGCGGTTTAACAGCCCCATGAGTCCAATTAAACAAACACCACATCACAGCTGAGGGGGAATTACACATTGTTTACCCACTAAACACGAGGCACAAGCATTATGACAGGTGGGTTAGATCAAATAAGACTGTGCACGCTAAACAGGTAACTCAGGTAACCGTGTCACAGGTATCTTAGGAAACATGGTTATAAAACATCCTGATCATAGCAGCACAATGGGCTATATTTATCATCCCACCATTCATGGTAGCCACTATATCAATACAGTTCAAGCGAAAGCCAGCTAACCATACTGATAATAAAGCATCCCCTTGTTTGGGTTGGGTTTTAAAGTTTAAACCACAGGGTAAGCACAGGTTTTGTATTTATAATTTAAACACGAGGATAAATTGTTCTTTAGTAAAACAGATTGATGACGAGTTTCTGAAAAACTGCCAGAATAAATCAAACATGTATGTACAGTACAGCCGGATTTGTAACCATCAATCCTACGCCCATTGTGGCCAGAGGATACGATGATTGTCGGCCCACCGTCAGCGTACGATACGCCGACCATGCACCTTCATTAGCGTACCTCGACACGGTCCTCTGGCCACTGTACATGATCATTCAATGTTTTAAAGCTAAATACAGGCCAATTTCCTGTAAACTGTCATGTCTGTTATGAACATGGTGATGGCTCACAGCATATTTACTTGAACACAGATTTCGCAGAAAAGTCGAGTTTTAATGGCTTACTGTGTGGGAACCCTATTGTTTTGATCTGCCACCCATTACTGACACTGTTCTCTTGAGGACAAGTTAGTACTGAGCATCTTGAGTATACAATATTTTGTGTTAATATAAATCACTTCACTAATTATTAAATAACAAGCCTTCTTAGAGGCATTTACGGCAGAGTTATGTGCAGACAAATATATGTATACGCAACACACTACTTTCTCTGAAGTCCGCACTGTACATGACGGCTCTATACAACCATGGCGATGTTTCAGAATTTGAAAACAGACCTGAGTTCTTTCACTTATCAGAAAATTTATCACTGTTTCATTTTGGATACAAAATTATGCAGGAATATTCGACTTTGCTGTGTGATGTGTGTCAGCCTGCATGCTTATATATGTTTAAAACCTCTACTGAAAACATATATGTAATGAGTCATATCGGTACATGACACAAAGCCCATAATTTATAAAATTCGAACCGCTGATACATATAAAGGTTAGCAGGTTCATGTTTTTTCCCGAGCCCCTAAACTGTATCTCAAATTTCGTAATGGTCGATCCTATAGTTAATTAATTTTTCTAAGCACAGAAACGTGTTTATTATAAGACCAGCGCAATCATATGTAGCATTTATAGACGCTTGACATTCGATGTAGGTCCCATATATATATATATATATATATATATATATATATATGCATTATAAATCTTGCATAAATCAAGCTATAAAATGTACTACATATTTCGCGAATATTCCTCTACCTATCCATGTATGAATTATGAGAATACACCAAAGAAATTAAGACCAAAACTGGACATTTTTGGTACCTGTAAAAAGAAATCTATTGGCGCAATTCCAATCCAATTTTTGCTCTTACTTCAGAAAAGTCCAAATAATGACCTTTCATGAATATCAGCCTCGTCTGTGCACGTGTTATGTTCAAAATCAGTAATAAAGTTCTGAAAATGCACAGAGAAAGTCTTGTGAATAACACAAGGCCTACAGTGTACATCCAATACTGTTACACCAAACTCCAGCAAGTGAATGAATGTGGTAAAATCATATGCTGACCATGGTATCATCATGCACTGTCGCAGACCGTGGGTCGACCCTTCTTCGACCCTGAGCGGATGAGAGGCAGAGGATGACGGGGTGTTTGATCAGGGTGTGGCCAGGGTGTGGCGAGGGTCAGCGTATTGTGGGCGTATGATACACGGACCATCCAACCACAATGGGCATTGATTAGGATCTGGCTGTGCTGTACTCACACATAAATTTAAAATGGCTGCGACTGTGTACAAGATGAATCAGTCAAATACTGGCTGCCTGTGAGCCATATGCGATAAACCAACCATAAAATTATGATGAAAATAAACATCATAGCAAATAAAAAATAACAAATAAAATCCCTGCCCGGTATAAAACATGCACCTTACCAGGTGCCGAGCAAACCTCATTGCTTTAAAGCCGCAGCCAAAAACAGCCAGAGCTGGATTTGAATATGTAACCTCACTGATCAATGCGCACACACCATATGTAATTCAAGCACATTCACATGCAAAGACCTACCCAAACAGGCCTGTTATCCTAATTAACAGCGGGTCTCATCATTAAATCCTCTCATGTGGATTATAAAACAGCAAACATTATTCCATCTGAAAAATGAAAAAGAAATATGACTCGTTATTCAACATCATAAACAGAATGATTAACATACAAATCTTGTGCTTTCGATTGATTTCTAGTCTAGTTTAAATTTAGCATGGAATCCTTTCACCGCACAGTTACATTCTACATGCATGCTGTTAAAGCCTTGAAGACAAACATAGAATTAGAATTAGAAATTATTATAATCAATACATGTCACAGCTCAGGTGTAATATGAGGACCATTACAAACTAGGCAGCTCCAGCATGCTAGCAGGTGCAATATAACAGAATCATCACACAGTGAACGGTCAGCTGCACCACGTATGACACTGGTCTACCTTAGATACATGCGATGAGCTCTGATTGTATTTGTCAATAAATTGTTGTGTGGGTGTTTTCAGGATTTCTGAACAAAACTGTACATAAAGGTACATGCACAGGAGATAAAATATTGACTGGAAATGTTGTAATAAAGATATATGAATATTACCTGTTACAGGTAAACCTGTCAAACTGACATGTTAAATAAGTAACAGTCCAAAATTAAAAAGTTACAAGGAAAATTACTCCCATTATCACAGAAGGCAGTCTGTTAAATGCTAAAGCAATGCATTCCACATCATTAATTCCCAACCTGAAAAAATCCCTTAGTGTGATATGCTGTCACCGGCAGTACTGGAAGTGTAGTAACCCAGGTGATTTATGTATTAATCAATACTATATATATTAGAGGCTTGCATCACAGCAACTACTGAGATACATATACCTGGTAATATAATCTCAACTGAGAAAATTACAGGTAATTGTCAGGTAATTACCTTGTTACCTGTACCATGTAATAGTGAGGAGTACCTTCAATTATGTAAGGGTACACCCTCGTGCTCTTCAGTCACATATTGCCACAAGTTCCTGTTCTGTCACAAGGTGTGAGCTCAGGTTAACCTTACACATACTCGTTAGTAAATCATTACCTGAGACAATTGGTAACATTTCAAGCCACACAGCTGTAAGTTGCTTCACACCTTGCCTTAGTGAGAATAATAAAAATAAATGGTCACCGCACTAGTTTAAAGGTACACTGTGAGTATATATATTTAATATATTAGCAGAGACTCACCTGTGGTTCCTTCTCCCTCAGTCCGAGCCTTAGTGAATCACCCCGTCTGCCAGCTGCTCTCACAATTCCCATCCGGCCAACGATTGGTTAGTGGGGATCAGCACAGCAAACAAATGCAGCTCTTGGCATTTCCATCCTTAAAGTCCCCTGCTTACCTGGGCTGGATGTAGGGCTCTGTGGATGTACAGAGAAGTATACATATAGGCAGTACAGTATGCTCTGCTAAACACAAGCTATACAGGCCTTTAACTACTACGTGAATATGTCCAGTGCGGAAATCCATTCAAATACAGAATACACAGAAGAAACAAAGACACACATACCCTTAATATACGTACCTTTTGCTGATCAATTATTTTCTTATTCTATGCAAGCCATTAACTCATATTTCTTTGCACAGGTAATTAATTAAAGGGTCATTTTCTCAACTGTGCCATTGATAAAGTGGTCATTCACAGTGTAGTCACCAATCTTTACAGTTAGTGAGAGTCCATCTAGCCAGACTCAAATGACCCAATGGAAAGTGTATATGGCAGCCTCAGGATATGGTATTAGCTAGCACGTGAAACATGGACCAATGTCTCACCAGGTAACTCTAGATAAACACATGGAGGGTGTCCCTAATTAGATAAGCTAGGCCGAGGCAATTAACTGTGTGCCCGATCAATAGCCCACAGTCAATTCTTCTTAATTAAACACTGTCAAGGGACTTTGGGAAAACTGATACGGGCTGGTTGAAGTGTAAACCATCAGGGCTAATACATTCTCATGCAATCAGGCAAACTAAGCATTAAATTCAAACACTGCGATACTTGATGGGTTTCACTTACGCTATGCTCTTCAGAGTTTGTCAATAAGAACAATGGACACTGTATTACAATTTAATTTTTAAATGCAACAGAATTTTGATTATATTAATACACAAGTAGTTCAGGGTTTTTTAATAAAGTTCATTCACCAGTATATGTTTTCTCCATATATTACTGATCAATGAACCAAAGCCCTTGCTTGGAATGGGGTAGGAGGTGTTGTTTGCAGAAACCCAATAATAATTATTAATAATTAAACAATGCCTTCTTATTTATTTACTTGATTTACTGATTAACCCTTACTCAAGAATTTTTCTCTTACACCATGTCTGTCAGTTTCATGAGTGAAGGAAACTCGTATGCCTGAGGTAAACCACCAACCTTGCGTACTTAACAATGTTTCAGTCATATGAAGATGAGGAGTCATTAGGTGTCTGTACATAAACAGTGTCTTCTTGTGGCAGGGCAAGTCCATGCTGCCGCCCTTGACAATGACAGAAATATCATGCCAAAGACACCAGGCATAATACCCCACTCTCCCAAAAGACTCTGCAATCCAGTGACGATTATAAACTCTTATCTTTTATATATATGTGTTTTTTATTTGGTTATACGGAGATTCACATCACAAATGTTATTAATTTCTATCACAACAATCAAAAGTACCAGTATATGTTTAATGTATATTGTACATTATCTAATGCATAAGGTTGTGTGTTGATCAGCTTTCTTCTGTGCCTGTTTCAGCTCTAAACACCATCTTTAACCGTCTATGTTTTGACACCCAACTAACAGAACAAAGTTTCAAACTTGCCAGTTCTGAAGTTAATGCAGTGTCAATCCTTGATCATCCTTGCATCTGCAGAAAGTGATGCCATTTTAAGAGCCACCACACATCCTGGCTTAGGGGGCAAGGTTTGAAGCCCATACCGGGCAGGGGGTCAACGCCCCAAGAAAAAGCTGTCTTGTCTTCCTGGATTTTCACGTGGGAAGGTCATGCACATCTGGAAATAAAGGAGGACTTTGTGTAATTCTGACTTCCCCTAGTTGGGGTATTATCCTGACTAAGCCATTAAATGCTTACAAGGGCAGGGTGAAAATATACAACTAGGCCTAGCTCTTAACACAAAATGCTAGTTAAAGATGTATGCAGATTACACAATACAGCACAGTTGGGTTTTAACCATACATGCCAAACACAGAGGGGAAGGATACTGTTGGAATGTTGAGTCGGATGTCACGTTTGAATCTCAAAACGACAACATCTGAGTAGTGTGTGACGTTAACACCTGATCAAAAAAACATCTCAGGAAGAAGTCACAAGTAATGATGACATCAGGAAATCATCAGAGTCTGATGTCAAGTTGACCTCATCAAAACAACACGTGAGTTGGATGTCAAGTTAAGATCTCATCAAAACAACACGTGAGTTGGATGTCAAGTTAGGATCTGATAACGGAAATAAATGAGTTGTGTGTTAAGTCAGGAAAACATCTGAGTAGGATGTCAAGTTAAGATCTCATCAAAACAACACGTGAGTTGGATGTCAAGTTAAGATCTCATCAAAACAACACGTGAGTTGGATGTCAAGTTAAGATCTGATAACGGAAATAAATGAGTTGTGTGTTAAGTCAGGAAAACATCTGAGTATGATGTCAAGTTAAGATCTCATCAAAACAACACGTGAGTTGGATGTCAAGTTAGGATCTAATAATAGAAATAAATGAGTTGTGTGTTAAGTCAGGAAAACATCTGAGTAGGATGTCAAGTTAAGATCTCATCAAAACAACACGTGAGTTGGATGTCAAGTTAGGATCTAATAATGGAAATAAATGAGTAGTGTGTTAAGTCAGGAAAACATCTGAGTATGATGTCAAGTTAAGATCTCATCAAAACAGCACGTGAGTTGGATGTCAAGTTAGGATCTAATAATGGAAATACATGAGTAGTGTGTTAAGTCAGGAAAACATCTGAGTATGATGTCAAGTTAAGATCTCATCAAAACAACACGTGAGTTGGATGTCAAGTTAGGATCTAATAATGGAAATACATGAGTAGTGTGTTAAGTCAAAAAAACATCTGAGTATGATGTCAAGTTAAGATCTCATCAAAACAACACGTGAGTTGGATGTCAAGTTAGGATCTAATAATGGAAATAAATGAGTTGTGTGTTAAGTCAAGAAAACATCTGAGTATGATGTCAAGTTAAGATCTCATCAAAACAACACGTGAGTTGGATGTCAAGTTAGGATCTAATAATGGAAATAAATGAGTAGTGTGTTAAGTCAAGAAAACATCTGAGTATGATGTCAAGTTAAGATCTCATCAAAACAACACATGAGTTTGATGTCAAGTTAGGATCTAATAATAGAAATAAATGAGTTGTGTGTTAAGTCAGGAAAACATCTGAGTATGATGTCAAGTTAAGATCTCATCAAAACAACACGAGAGTTGGATGTCAAGTTAGGATCTAATAATGGAAATACATGAGTAGTGTGTTAAGTCAGGAAAACATCTGAGTATGATGTCAAGTTAAGATCTCATCAAAACAACACGTGAGTTGGATGTCAAGTTAGGATCTAATAATGGAAATAAATGAGTTGTGTGTTAAGTCAGGAAAACATCTGAGTATGATGTCAAGTTAAGATCTCATCAAAACAACACGTGAGTTGGATGTCAAGTTAGGATCTAATAATGGAAATAAATGAGTAGTGTGTTAAGTCAGGAAAACATCTGAGTATGATGTCAAGTTAAGATCTCATCAAAACAACACGTGAGTTGGATGTCAAGTTAGGATCTAATAATGGAAATAAATGAGTAGTGTGTTAAGTCAGGAAAACATCTGAGTATGATGTCAAGTTAAGATCTCATCAAAACAACACGTGAGTTGGATGTCAAGTTAGGATCTGATAACGGAAATAAATGAGTAGTGTGTTAAGTTAAAAAAAAATCTGAGTAGGATGTCAAGTCAGGATATGATCAAGAAAACATCTGAGGAAATGTCAAGTGGGGATCTCATTAGGATAACATGTGAGTAGGATGTCAAATAAGGGTTTGATCAAGAAAATATCTGAGGTATGCCAAGTGGAGCTCTGATCAGTACAACATCCTGAGTAGGATGTCAGGTAAGGATTTGATCAAGAAAACATCTGAGGAAATGTCAAGTGGGGATCTCTTCAGGATAACATGTGGGTAGGATGTCAGGTAAGGGTTTGATCAAGAAAACATCTGAGATATGCCAAGTGGAGCTCTGATCGATTCAACGTCGTGAGTAGGATGTCAGGTAAGGATATGATCAAGAAAACATCTGTGTAAGTATGTCAAGTATTAAAAAAGATCTCATTGGGACAACGTCTGAGTAAGATGTCAAGCTAGGACTTCATCAGGATAACATCTGAGTTTGATGTCAAGTCAAGAGCTCATCAGGACCACATCTGAGTAAGATGTCAAGTAGAGATCTAGTCATGAAGACATCTGAGTAAGATGTCAAGTTAAGAGCTCATCAGGATAATATCTAGTAGGGTGTCAAGGTGGGCTCTTATCAGAAAAACATCTGAATGTCAAATAAGGATCTCATCAGGATAGCATTAGGTGTAGGATGTCAACTAAAAATCCCATCTGGAAAACATATGAGTAAGATGTCAAGTATCGATCTAGTTATGCAAACATCTGAGTAGGATGTCAAGTAAAGATCTAGTCATGCAAACATCTGAGTTGGATGTCAAGTATGGATCTAGTCATGAAAACATATGAGTAAGATGTCAAGTATGGATCTAGTTATGCAAACATCTGAGTACGATGTCAAGTATGGATCTAGTTATGCAAACATCTGAGTATGATGTCAAGTATGGATCTAGTCATGAAAACGTATGAGTAGGATGTCAGGTATGGATCTAGTCATGCAAACAGCTGAGTATAATGTCAAGTAAAGATCTAGTCTTGCAAACATCTGAGTAGGATGTCAAGTATGGATCTAATCATGAAAACATATGAGTAGGATGTCAAATATGGATCTAGTTATGCAAACATCTGAGTATGATGTCAAGTATGGATCTAGTCATGAAAACGTATGAGTAGGATGTCAAGTATGGATCTAGTCATGCAAACATCTGAGTAGGATGTCAAGTATGGATCTAGTCATGAAAACATCTGTGTAGGATGTCAAGTATGGATCTAGTCATGAAAACATCTGTGTAGGATGTCAAGTATGGATCTAGTCATGAAAACATCTGAGTAGGATGTCAAGTAAAGATCTAGTCATGCAAACATCTGAGTAGCATGTCAAGTATGGATCTAGTCATGCAAACAGCTGAGTAGAATGTCAAGTAAAGATCTAGTCATGCAAACATCTGAGTAGGATGTCAAGTATGGATCTAATCATGAAAACATATGAGTACGATGTCAAGTAAAGATCTAGTCATGAAAACATCTGTGTAGGATATCAAGTATGGATCTAGTCATGAAAACATCTGTGTAGGATGTCAAGTATGGATCTAGTTATGCAAACATCTGAGTAAGATGTCAAGTATGGATCTAGTTATGCAAACATCTGAGTATGATGTCAAGTATGGATCTAGTTATGCAAACATCTGAGTATGATGTCAAGTATGGATCTAGTCATGAAAACGTATGAGTAGGATGTCAAGTATGGATCTAGTTATGCAAACATCTGAGTATGATGTCAAGTATGGATCTAGTCATGAAAACATCTGTGTAGGATGTCAAGTATGGATCTAGTCATGCAAACATCTGAGTAGGATGTCAAGTAAAGATCTAGTCATGAAAACATCTTTGTAGGATGTCAAGTATGGATCTGATCATGAAAACATCTGAGTAGGATGTCAAATAAAGATCTAATCATGCAAACATCTGAGTAGGATGTCAAGTATGGATCTAGTCAGGAAAGAATCTGAGTGGGATGTCAAGTAAGGTTCTAGACATGACAACATCCAAGCAGGATTCCAAGTAAGGATCTGGTCATGGACAAATCTGAGTAGGATTTGAAGTTAGTATCTCAACACGTGAGAATATAATACAAATGTGTATTTCAAACATTTTTAATTCTTTCAGCCTAAACATACTCCTCATGCAACCAAGTATATGCCAATTCCCCTACATGTGTCAGGAAAGATATTTTTTTCTGGACCACTTCCACCAATTTTTTTTTTATTCATTTCATGGGCCTTTAATGTCCTACACAAGCATTTGTCATTTGGTGGTCTGTTCTGCGGGTGGAAGAACCTGGTGCGCCTGTTATAAATCACAACCATTTGTTACCTCACACACCTCCTAACTTAAAGCCGTAGCCAAATTAGCAAAAGCTGTATTTGAGTCTCACTGGTCAGGAGTTTGAATCTACTTCACATATATGACGACAGCCAGCATTATGGTGGGAGGGAACTGCGCAAAGCTCTCAGAAAACTCACTACTGAACAAAGGTTGCTGAAAGATCTTCCCACGTACAAGTACGACTGGAGAGGAAGCCAGCATGAGCTGCTCATTAACTCCCGCTGACCCCAAAGCTGAGAGGTTCATGAGTCATTGTGCTGTGCCAGCAGGTTAACCACTGAGCACAGCTGAAGAACTTCATGTACCACTACCTCATTGAAATTGTCTAAATCACAGTCAGCTCCTCCTCCTCTCAAATTACCCTAAATGACCTGAAATTTCGTCCACAAAAAGTGTATTTTTAGAGGCGAATATATGTCACAAAATATTTATTTTGGTGCTGAAACTTACAATTTTGTAGAATATCACTCCATGTTCAAAGTACACCTCAAAACACTTTCCTAAACTCAATAAAACTCTCAGAATCAGGAAAAAATGGGCACGTTAGTCATGCACGAAATTTATGGTCATTCAGGGTAGATGTGAGTGACATGCACACCAATATCAGCTCAGGGAAAGTCAAAAGGATTGGTCAAATTCAGCTGACTCACATTTGTTAGTAGAATAACAAATAACAACAAGAAACTTTGCAAATAGATCAAGCAATAACATCCAGAAAAAAAGGAACATAATATCACATCAAATATTGTTTAAGAATTTATTAACATCTGAAGCAAAATCAACAGCATATGATACAACAGAAGTAGTTCAATTAATAAACTAATAAATAGAAATTCCAATCATGCAACACACTGTTTTGCATTTACAGCATTTACATGGACAGTCACAACCCTTCATTTAATTGGCTGACCCTTTTATAACGATGTATTCAAAATTATTTTTACCTGTCACAGAGATCAGGTATATGAGTGTAAAACAAAGGGCAAACCGTGAAGATCACAACTGCACCTCATAAAAGTTAACTTTCTGGCCAAAATCTGCAGCAAAACTCATTCCTTTGCCTAACTAAAATGTATGTCGTGACTTGTGGCAAGAGAAGGCATTTGCTGTAAAAAAATTTCTCAAAATCAAATAAAAGGGGGCTGCCAATTAGATTTTTCACAAAGATTGGGATGTGAAACGAAGCAATTTCAATATAACAATAACCTTTATTTACTGCAAAATGGATTGCAAGCATGAATCTGGATGTTACTGCAGTCACAAGCAATAATTTCCCTACGACCAAAAGTTACCTATGTCTTAAGCAAAGTCACAGTGGCAATGAGATGAGGGGCACCAGTAACCTTGTCAACCACACGCAACCACCGCACTGCTGGAGATGTGACACCGCACTGGACCAGACAGACACCTGGCATGAACAGTGGCCTCTTAAAGCTGGCATCTACATGGACCGGAAGTGTAAGGGTACCACCTGTAACATGGGTCACTTTACCTGAATACCCACGAATTACTGAATTTGCCTTAAACACTTGCAAAACAAGGCATTCAGGGAATACTGATAGCTCGTCTGATTGAGCAGTTTGTAAAACTGCATAATGTTCAAGTGATGTATTACAATAAAATATTGACCTCTAAACCAAAACAAAAGTAGAATGATTGACACTGTCATACACAGATATTAGCCTTTATCTGGCTATCTGTGTACTATGGGTTGCCACGGCAACCCTATGATTGGACAAAAACTTGAACCAAATTGGGCACCGACACCGACACTGCCAGCGACAGCATCGGATCCCCTTCTAACAATACCTCTCCTTACTTCATAAGGCGAGCTAAACTAAACATTTTTAGACGCAAGTAAAGGTCATATACATGTTACCTACATTTTTCCAGTAGGATATCATTCTACCTTTCAAACAAACTTCAAAACACCTTTGAAACTGGCAAAATGATTAATCAAGTCATGAAAGAAATTTGAAGTCAAACCCAGAAGCTTTTGCGAATAAATACTATATTTCACCCTTTCAGCTTTTCAGGTTCAGCTTTCTAGTGACAATTAAAATGACATATTACTAAATTCGGACTGATTCATTTACCTAATATGACCACTTCATTTCTTATCAGAAGATAAAAAAGTGCTGGTATCCACAGACTTATGTGCCTCTGAAAGGGTGTTTTTTACAGATCAAACTCTATAGATGAAATAGCTCAAGATCAAAAAACAGTCAGTACATGTGTCCTATATATTTGTTTTCTCTGTGAAGGCCTTGAGGAAGATGAACTTCATTGTAAATTGACAGAGCTATCTTCAATAAATAAAGATATTATTATGATAATATAACCATAGCAGTAATATTTAGTTTTTTACACATGGTTAGTTGATCTTATGAACAAGATATTCATATCTTTATTTTTCAAAAAAAAAAAAAAGGGAGACAACTGTTATTCTTTGCTATCATCACTACTAATATCTGTTCTAAAAAATTAGAAGAATCAGGGTATACAGGTAATAGAAAGATTAAAGTAGATTAAGGAGTTAATCAATGCAGAAAAGCTAATCAAATCATTATTTAGTAAAGGGACAATAAGAAGAACCCAACATTACATTTTGGGCCATTACACAGAAACTAACGACCCATTATACATACAGGTAAACCCTGCTTACCTGAGTTCTGTATAACAGCTAGTGCCTTGGCTAGTGTCCACATGCCGTGGGCAATGGGCTGTCGGTACCCCAGGAGCTTGGCAGACCAGGAGTAGAGGTGGTGAGGATTCCAGTCCCCAGTGGCTTTGGCATATCTGATCCCTGTGTCCCCAGGGACGCTTAGCTCTACCTCGTTAAAACCACCTGAACAATATGTGTATACTGTTCTTAAAGTGCCATCCACAGCCAAGAGAAAATTGGTGAAAATATTGAAGGATACATAAAAATGGTTTCAATTGTATTTCTGGGGTGTAAAATGAGTTTACAGCACAAAGTACAGTTTTCTGGCCTCATCAGCGATGACAGCTGTAAAAACAACTCGTCATTTTAAAAGGAGTTGGTTTGTAATTCGTCAAAAACATTTAGGGACTACGCAGGTGGAGAAATCCAGGAAACACTAACATATACGACACAAGCCTAACCTTGCTCAGGCTTAACAGGAGCAGTTCTGTGCCCTCCACTTCTTTGAGCTTTGGGGTTTCTGGACAGCAGAGTTGTCTCCCCTTCCCAGACACATTTCTCTGCCATGTTGAACACTTGCAGCCTGATGTCAGCCTCCACACCTCTGTCAACCTCTCTGTACCTCATCACCTCAGTGTCCAGGTCAAAAGGCAAGGTCAGGAGGTCATCCAGGTTTTCATATATGGTTACTGTTTGCTTGATGTGTATTAGACCTTAAATATAACAAGCCAACCGATGTTTGTGTTAATTTTAAGCATAACCTGGTACAAAATGCTTTCATCAACCTACTGAATTAAAGCAACCATGACTTTGCATAAATACATATACCCTAATTCCTCAACATTTCCGCAAATGAAAAAGCAACTTTCAGTGCAATTTCTTCACATTTTTAATCCGATTTTGAGGACAAAATTACACTGGTTGGATTGACCAATTTAAGTGCTGCACAAGAAGTATAATTTTATCAGTCAACACAGAAAAATACCATCAGAATATGGTTGAATAAACACCTTGCAAACATGCGAAAAGGTTAAAGAATTACAGCATGTTCACATTTGTTTAATACAGAGAACTAAATATATATTATTTTGTAAATTACATTTACATTTCTTGGTAATATATGTGCGTCACATTCAGGATTCTGCTATATGTGACTACAGACAATGCTGGCAATAATAAAATAATTAAAGAAAAAAAAAGAGTGCAGCTATTATAGAAGAGTTAGTACCTGAGGTAAGATGTGTGCTATACATGTTTTTACAGTAGTTATAGTGCACAAGGCATCATTATTAATATGCCCAATAGCTGATGTCCATGACAAAGCCTTACCCAATGGTGCCAACTGGCTCTTAGATGATACAGCCAAGGTTATCAAAGGCCTTGTAAACAAACATTCCATATACATTAATGGGACAGAAACAGACTCCGTATCTCCACAAACTTTCCGGTATTCCTGAAGTTTAGCTGGGTTCAACCTAAAATCAGAAAACTCATTTCTTTTACATGCTCAGTTTATGCCCTAATTGAACAGTTAATTTTTTGCTACCGGTAAAAAATACCCAGCAGTACTTTTTTATTAAGTACTTGCACCTACCTTGTGACAAAAAAAGCATGCTCTACTGTGTGATACTTTTAAATCTATTTAGCCATGAGAAAATTTCACCATTTTTAACCTGTAGTGTTCGCTTTTACATTGTAGAAATTAGATTAGTTAACCATATAGATCCATTAATTCAAAGTAAAATGAAAAAGGTAAACAATGAGCTATGAATCTCCCATCAATATCTAACAGCTTCAGTTTCAACAAGAATCAGCTCAAACTTAACACAAGCTGTTCATGGCATAAGCAAAAATGTCTACATATATATACATGTATACACAGGCCATTGTGTATTGTGTGCGACTTCAGTGAGCCAAACTTGAAGTACACCAGGGGAGATAATCTGGCACAATGACAAGCTCCATGCGCATGTATTGTTCAGGCTATTCTGGAAGATGCATGGGGAACAAACATATATCATCTTAAAGCAACTGCCATTAAATAATGCTTCCATCCCAGAAAGATTATTAGCATCAATGGTGACTACATAAATATAAAGCCATTACCACTGCTGCTAAACACACTGTCTAGGGCGTAGGTTTGAATCACAAGTAAATCTAAAATAATCCACTTATCACACAAAATAATCCAGAAAAATCTGCCTAACTTCTGGTAGTAATGTTTTTTTCTTTCCTTCCAAAATTTGCTACTTTGATCTTCAGTTTGTCTATTAATCCAACAACTCTGTCAGTTCTTTATTTCATTGAATTTGTTGTTTGTTTGTTTTTGATTATTTGAAACGTTGTATCAAATAGAGCTGTAATCATTAATACCTACACACCTACAATCCTTAAACACTATATTTGCTCGTTTGGGCCTTATGCCAGTCGACGAAACGCTATTCGCCGTACTGTCTTTCGAGCCCACGCTCGAGAGCCTCAATCCAAATTTGCCACCTTCTCGGTAGAGACGACCTTGCTTCCTTTTTAGGCTTAAAATCAATCCTTTTGTAAAAATGCACAACAGACTAGGTTTATCATTATAGGTATAGCTGTCTTTGAAGTCTTCGAAACAACTACTGTACCAAAGTGCAAAGAAAAAAGCAAGAAATGCGCCTACAATCATAACAATGATTTCCACATATATCATTTTTGAAGAGTTCTCGTAGGCTTGTGAAAACTCAGACAGGATAAAAACGGAAACGGACTGAACACGGCATTCAAATATGTCATATATGTGTAATCGTTTAGCACGGTTTCATAGTGAAAAAATATGCTGTTTTTTGTCATTAAGTATGAGAATCAACAATTTTTAATAAAAGCAAAAATAATATATATATATCTATCAAAACCCCACGATAACCGACTTTTTCCGTTTCAATATTTCAGTTTCAAATTTTGGCACAGCTTTCATCTGTCATCATTCCATGTAAGTGGCTTTGCATATGCAATAACCGAGGCGGGCGACAAAGTTGTTAATGGTTTCTCATTATGGGTGTCACAAGAAACAACCGAGAGCTGTTTTTCAATGGCCTAATTGATGATCAACTAGAGTAAGTATGTTCACTGATTACGCATATTTATTAAGCCAACATCTATCATGCATTTCGTTGCTAGAAGATTTCTTCACACTCAGCGATTCCTTTGGGGGAGATAGACCTAGACTTGAATCACGGTAGTTCCACGGGTGAAGCTGACAGCAGATTTAACAGATTACTACCTTATCTGTTGATCCGCATTCGTGTGGCTAGAATCACCGATGTTTCAGATGACACGGTTATACTCAGAGTGACTTTCATAAACTGACCATTCACATCAACAATCGTTAACATATTAAGATAGTGACCTTATGTGAGGACCAATTGATTGATTATTTGGTAAACCAATATTCACAACAGCCCTATTATTATCATTATTATTATTATTGTATTAAAAGAAGGTATGTTGTGTGTTAATTTCTTCTATCCTTAAGTTTGTGGTTACGACCGCCAGCACAGGCACTTCAAGTACAACATACACATTTCACAACTAAAGGCAAGTCACAACTAAATTTAATCTGCAACTATTACACATAGAGCCTATGCTACAGGGATTATGTATGTGTTTATATAGATGTAGACTTCAGATTTCATATTTTGTTATAAAATACAGCTAAGTGGGAGTTAGTTCAATTAAATTTAAACATTGACGAAGAAGTATCGTCGGTTTCTGATGTTTAGTAAATATTGGAAAGTGCTAAAAATGGTGGATTAATTTAATTGAACTGAAATACATGCAATGTGATACCATGTTAGAGTTTTACATCTAAATGCCACATGTTACATTATACACATTGTATGTCTGTTTACACAATATACTTGTCACAGTTGTCAGATCTGGAGAGCTGAGCCCTGCGCAAACTGTCACTCAGTTCAGTGAAGCGTGGTGTTCTTTTTTCAGGACTCATTGTTCATGATAATCAATGCAGTCACAATTTCATTGTAAACCAGTGTTATTTTTTCTTTCAATTACAAAACAGTAGAGTTGATCTTCCTCTCTGACTTCCCAGTTTCCGTAACTAGAATCTGAAATGGTAATATGAGTGAAATATAATATTCTTGAGTATAGTCAGCATAAAATATGGACCTAATTAGTTAAAATAGTAATATTCTTTAGTTTAGTCACCAGTAAAGAGAAACATGAGATGCCTGTCTGCAAGAAATATCTGTCCATTTGTCTGTTGACATCATTTAGTCTATGCATCTCCTCCCAAGTTGCTGTGCCTATTCGTGCATGCTTAAGTTTAATAGCAATTGGGTAATTATTTTCATAATTGTTTTCATACTTGTCTTAGTGCAATAAGGGATTTTCTTGTATACTTTATTCTTTTGATTGAATTTCTCCATTCAAACTATATGTGCCAGTAGTGCAATCAATACCTAGCGGAAATGGAACATGAAACAATCTATGTGAAGCCAAACTAAACATCATTTTTTTGAAGGTTTTCTTAGTTTTCTTTTTTTGACTTTTGGAAATGTTGAGGATTGAAGGGGAGTATTCCAGACATTCGGATTCTATTTATATATTTCATACAGCAGTCAGGTGTATAGGTTGATGAAACCAAAGTTTCATATGATACCTTTTGAGTTGTTGCTGCAGACAAAGAAGCTAGAGTTTGATTCGAGGTAGCAGTGCTGATACTGTGCAGCAAGAACAAAAATATCTAATGAGCCAGTAAGGCCCCTTTATTTCATTGTATGCAAATGTATGTTCATTTTTGGGAACTCTTATGGTAATTTTGTCTGACTTCACTACAGTGTTGTTTTGTTTTCCAAGACCAAGTTTCAGTGTGGACATGTGTTTCTTTCAGGTTGTCCCCTGAGGAGGCTGAGGAAGAAACAGCAGCACAAGAACAGAAACCTAAGAAACACGGGAAGAGCCGCTCTCGTAGCTACAAAATGAGAGATTACACTGATGTGCACTCTATGGACACAGGGGGCAGGCGCAAGCTGAATGTCAAACAGGCGAGAAGGGTGGAAAACTGTAAGGCTACTCCGTTCGTCTATACTGTATATAAGTGTATGTATCTGTAACACACCAGTTTACTGCTTTTCCTATTGAGTCACTTACACTGTAAGTTAAAATCATTCCCTGCTGGCAGGATATCAGATGAAAGGTGTGAATACAGCAATGAGATTAAGATTTGTCAGGCATTGATTTTATATAAAAAATATGTGTACATGAATATTTCCCTGGTCTCACTGCATGTTGGGGTCTTGGTGACAATAAGTGGTAGATGACACTTGTGCATGGCTGTTTGTGAAGTCTGATGTATTTTGTGGGGTGTGTGTTGTTGGGGGGGGGGGAGTTGAGGTTTGAAGCCTTGTCCTCCGCCAATAATGTCTGCACATGTGTACGCATGGGGAAAGTTCACTGGTATCTTCCCAAACATTGGCCATTCAGGCTTCCTCCATCCTAATCCTTTAAAACTAACCGCCTTTCTATAGGTGAAAAATTCTTGAGCATGGCATCAAGCAACTGTCAGATGTTGAAATATGAGCAAATGTTTTGCAAGCGTCCTCATGGATCAGTGTTGATATGTTTAAATACTTCTGGCTGCCGCGATCACAAAGCTGTGATCCCAGACTTTCAAATGATCAAAATTTCAAATTACTTCAAAATTCTTTCAAAATATTGCTTGACAATGCAAATTCTGGGTGAGTTATAGTAAAACAAATTTGAGCTAAAATAACAGAAAGGAACATACCAAGATTAATGACTGAAATTTTGACATAAGGCTAAGATTGCTTTGTGATCTCAGGGCCTGTGTATGAAAATGATCTGGTATAGATGTGTTGCTTTGGTAGTTAGAATTAACATGACCTATATATGCTTTGTACATAAGGTTCCATATTGTACCTACAGTAGCTTTTCATACGCCCTTCATGCTTGTTTTGTCTATTAATTCTTACAACAAGCTGTTGTATCTGTATTTCAGTACGCAGCATTTTAGGCTTGGTGGAAAAGGAAGATCTGGAGTTTGACTTAAGCAGTATCTTTGAACCCAGCATGTCTGTGTTTGCCGAGTTGTTCATGGAGAGAGAAAAGATGAAGGTCAGGAATTCTCAAATTTACCACCTCATATTATTATTGTAGTTTGATGATGCCAGGAAAAGATGCATCCCATATCCAGTATTTGAGTGGTAGATTTCAAGAGAAAATATCCATGAACTGTTCTGTCATTATTTTTGTTTTCTTATAAAATTTTTAAAATCCAGTTTTGGAGATTTGTATGAAAACTTGTGTGTAGACTGTGGAGATTGAACACAGATACACACAAAATACACATATACAGAGTAACAGAATCACTGTGTGTTTACTCTGATAACTTTCAGTTTCAGATCAAAAATCTTACCAGTTCACCTTTAAGGTGAGAATATGTTCTAATTCTTTCGTTTATAGGCCTGGAACAATTTCCTCAACAGCTCTGAGGAAGAGCAGCAGGCCATCATCCGTGAGGGAAGTGGTCGGAGAGCCATGAAGAAGATGACAGTGGAGGGGAAATCTTCCTCTGACAACTCAGAGAGATTGAGTAATGATAAATGGGAGGAGATACCAGATAGTAGAGCCGGTATGTTGACAAGCTACCGCATGGCTGGGGAGTGTCCTCTGAGGCTCTACCTACAGAGTGATCTCCCCTGTGTGACCATGTCACTAGCAACTCTCAGGGAGGGTTCTGGGTGGAGGGTACCAGCAGTGTCAAATAACAGGCTCTTGTCTCTGGGTTTAAATCCTCTTCTGTCACAGGCTGTCAGCAGCTTGAGACTGCAAGGGTGGGGCAACATGCCTTACCTTCAGCTTAATAACAGGTATACACGTGTTTTTTAATTGCCTTATTCTGTTTGAGTTTAGAGATGAGATGAGGTGGGTAAAGTTGTAAAAGTGAGATAAATCTGAGGGAAATGTATGAATTTTGCGATGGTTACAATTATGACACTCTGCAATGGAAACATCATTTGATGGTCAATCTTAATTTTCTGATCTATTTAATGTAGGGCCTCCGTGGCATGGTTGTTAGTGTGGTTGTGCAGCACAACGGCCCAGGGCTCTTTTGCTCAAAAGTGTAATGCCAGCTGAGCCCGGTATTAACTTCATTCTGGACTAAAGTGGCATTAGTTTTGCATTGGGCCAAGACTGTATTAAGATTTAAGCCTGGCTTAACTTTAGGACCAACTTTCAACCAACTTCAGGATCCTCTCGGTTGTATGTGGGAAGGTCTGCCATCAGCTGACAAATGTTCGTGGGTATCCTGCCAGGCTCTGCCCAGTTTCCTCCCACTGTAATTCTGGCTGTCATATAAGTGAAGTGTTGTTAAGTATGGTGTAAAAAAACCAATCAGATTATTAAATAAGTTAAAGTAATTGAAAGCCAAATCATATTTAAAAGAATATTACTTGAGACTAATGCCTTTCTTACTATCCACAATGTGACATTTTCCTAAGTATGTACGAAGTATATGTGTTTTATTCACAGGCCACCCAGCCTTTAGTGCTGAAGAATGCTTTGCCAGGATTGACGCTAAGTTTCGTACTCTGCTGCGGAAACGACATCTTCCTAAGGTAAATTCACAGAAACCTTTACATAGAATCCACTTATTCCACTATCACATTTGCTGCCTTTTAACTTTCGTAAAGGCAATTGACAAACATTCCTCATTTTTATCACACAAAGTAGCTGTATCTGATGTCAAAATCTTTTGCAGCCAATCTGACACAGGTTACTGCACCTTTCAGCAGGATGCAGATTTTAACTGTCACAAGTTGGAACTCTTTTATTGTAGATTGTAAAAATTATCATCTAAATTATTATTTTAAAAATTATAATAAAAATTATTATTTTTATCACATTTACTCTAGCATGGGTGTCTGAAAAAAAAATTTGTAAAAGTGTAGGTTAACAATGGAGAAAGGTGAGGAGCTGAAAATTTGTGAACTCCCTGAAGGAAAGTGGTATGATGTCTCTATAACATGGGGAGACCTCCTTGCTAAAGGCAGGTTACTCTACATGGCTTTTGTGTGAGGAAAATAAAGGCAGGCAGGCTGATGCAATGTTTGTCATGGCAGACATTTTTTGAGAATTGATTATTTCTCTATGTACTATTTTGTATATGAATAATGGCGATCTCTGAAGAAATTGTATTGTGTGTGCAGGGAACTTTGGCAGGTCTGGAGGCAGATGTGGTGTCATTTTTCTCCGAGTGGCCATCGTCCGTCTATGTGTCCGAGATACCCAGTAGCTATGAGAGGATGTTACTTCATGCCCTCTGTCAATATCTAGATCTGTCCTCACGAAGTAAGGCAACTCTGTTTTACTACATTTATCACACTGTTATATTCCAACTTATTTACACATTTACCCACTATTGTCCATTCAGAGAAGAGAGTTATCTCCCCACGATATATCCCATTATTCTATTTAAGCATCATTACGTAGACATGAAAGCAATGGATTTAAATCCATGAATAAATGTCGTGTGGAGGAGGACAGATTTTACAGTATGCAACTATTTAACCCTCTTTGACACAACATATTCATAGCTCTATGTTGGATAATGAATATTAATGAACATTTTATCTCTCATGTGATAAACTTACCCAAACTGGTTTCAAATTTAGATAAAGAGTGTTTTTATATTATTTAAGAAAAGCTGATCATGTTCCTTGAATAGTTTAATGGGGATGAATTTTTTTTTTTTTTCACATGACACAATAAAAGACTTACAAATCTACGATAATATATAAATATATATATCCTTCTGCACGTGTTATTACACTTGTCTGATGCTAAGTTGGCTGTTCGTGTTTCAGGTTATGACCATGAGGAAGTTCGACTAACTCAGGTGGAAAACAAACATGAGACCTTTAACGCCCCAGATGTGCCACTAACGCAGTACATTGAGGAGTTGTCGTGACCAGAGGAATCAGAAGAATATCTGTACCCAGTAAAATGTTTATCTGGTAACCTTGTGGTCCCATCATTGGTGATCGTTGTCTGTTATGAGCTGCCAGGATAAAAGAAGGACGGTTTAACTTCTGCTAGGTATCACTGTACATATGTATTAATACACATATACATAAACCAATATTGAGTTGTTATTTCACATGTAGATCCAGGAGCACTTTTATTATTTAGAACATACTTGATAATGATATTCAATTGAATGCTTGGCATTGGTTTTACAATGCTGAAATGTATTATCAGATTCTTTTTTTTGTGTTAGAGAGTGTTTTATTTTTAACATAAGTTCAGCTCCCTGTATATTTGTTATCTCAAGTGTTTACACTGTGATACTCTAGAGGTATAACAGCTAAAATATAACTATTTTGTCTTTTTTTTTCAATGTTTGGATTTTCTGTTGAACATTTGTCATGTGATTCTGATGTAAATGTCAAGGGGATGACTAGACAGGTTTTAGCAGTTGTACTTAGAAATATCTGCCATCAACCTGTGTATGATCGTTTTTACTGTCTCCAGTATTTCCATGAATTGTCGTTGTAGGCAAATTGTAAAATATTTTGATATTTACAATCTAGTTGATTTCAACTACACCTCAGTGTTGAGTGTATTAACTCTTTACCTTTCATTATTACATGTAGTGTACATACAACAGCAAATTGGTGTACTGTTGAGTTGAAATTCACGTTTGTTTTCTAGGTTGTTGAGGGTTGTTATGAAATTATTGCTGTATGGATTCAATACAACTTTTCTTAATATTAAAACAATTCAGCACATTATCTGAAATAAAGTTTCTCGTATAAACATTGTATGTATTTTCACTTTTCATCAATAATTTGGGACTGATGCTTGGTAACTGAGCATTGAGCAAGCCATACATTCTAGTCAGTCTCACTTTAATTTCATATTAAACATGAGAAGACTGTCATTCCCATGGGCAAATACATGATGCTTATGAAGCACCTCAGTGTATAGACTACAAGTAAAAAAGATCTTGGAGTACGATTACTTATTCTGCCCCACTGTTAGTTGTGAGCCATGTGCAAATATACATATTAAATAAAGATGACCTTTCAAACAACATCAAGTGTGTTACGCAACACACAGGCTGGTATGTTTACCTCCCCTAAGTAGTGTCATTTCTTGCCATGTATGTCTACAAATATAAGAATTTGTAACAGGTTGTTTACTTGTTACATTTGCTCTTGTGATTTTTTAAGGTGAACTATCAAAATTTCCTATAGTGATGAAAGTGTTATTTCGCACAGTTTATAGATATCTCACCTTTTTTTACATGATATTTTACACCCAGATGGAAAAGGGAACACCTGTTTCATGATGTTCCAATATGAACTCAGCAGGGTGAAGTCATAATGCGTGTACAGTGCAATTTTATATTCCTACATCACTCAATGAGACAACATCATACATGCGCAGCTTTGAAATATCTAGCAATGGAATAAGCTTGCCGTTGATTGGTCTGAAATACATGACCTCAGCAGAGGGCGAGAAAGAGAACGGCAGCATGAAATATACTGTTTTTGTCACATTTTCTTCATTTTTTGGGGTAGAATATACTTTAACACCTTCATATTCATGTTTGTTGTGTAAGCCAATACTGCTGAATGCTGTTTTGTACCTTGTCAAATCTGACATGGTACGAAACAAGGTTTGGGACTGCACAATGGTATGGGGTTACACAATGGTATGGCGTTATACAATGGTATGGGGTTATACAGTGGTATGGGGAAAAGGTTGAAGAATTACAGTATGGCTGTTTTTGTCCACTTTTGCACCCTAGCTCACTTTTGGTTTCAGGCATTTTTTCCATATACTTTATTTTTAAGATGGTACTTAACTTAAACTTATTCTGTTGTAGATCAACTTTGTAGATCAAATTCTAAGTCAATTTTTTATTCGCTAAATACTCAGGAGCTTTTCACTTATGCGATGGCAATTAGTTTTGCAGGGTGAAGGAACATGGTTAAACCACCAACCTTTGGCAAGTTACTGACATGCTTTCATGTGTGTGACAAACAAATGCATATGTGCCATAACACATTTGTGGAAAACAAGTGGTGGTGGATGAACGCGGAGTGTGTGGAAGGCCACAAAGAGTGTTGTGGACCGCTTGTCATCACCATGGTCCCATGAAAAATGAGAGCAGACTTTTGAGGAAATCGGGCTGAGCCCATGGGGAAACTCGCCACCATCCGCAGGTTACTGACACCTTCTCACGTACGGCTGCGAGATTTAGCGATGAGGTTGTCTGTCTGCCTGCTCGTCTGTCGATTATTAATACCTTGCCGACACATCTCCAATTATTTCCCGAGTTCAGTCACTCATTAAGCATAGAATGGGTGTTTGTAGACAGGTCTGAAATCCTTGTTTACACTTCCCCACCTACAATTTGATTTTTCATCTTGTCATAACAAAGAACATTTGAGGATGTGAATATGCTGTTTGGGTTGCACCACATCAATTATTTCCAGTTATTGCCCTTTAAACCATTTATTTAGCCCGAATTTTAAATCAGGCCGTCACATTTCCAATTTTCTCCTATTTCTCTCCCATGAATTTTCATGAAACGTTGTGGATACTTCCTGATCATTGCTGCCTAGTTTATACATGTAAACCATGTGTTGAGCATTTTTATTGAGTTAGTGAGAGAGTGAGTGCTTCACTGAAACGCCTTATTGAAGGCAAGTAAGCCGCCCCGCCTGAGCCATTATACCGATACGAGTCAACCAGTTGTTGCACTATCCCCTTCATGCCGAATGCCAGGAGAGGAAGTTACAACTTCCTCCGGCTTACTTGTCTCCGGTATGGCGTCTCAGTGAAGCACCACTAGATAAAAGAGCGGTGGAAACCTGTCCTGCAACAAGGAGGCACATTACATACACTCTAAGAATTCCTTTGTCGTCATATGACTGGAAAATTGTTAAGTACAACGTTAAACCCCAGGTAATCGCTCACTTAAAACTTCCTCTTTTAAGGTCTTAGGTGTGACTCGACCCAGGATTGACCCTGGATCTACCGCTCCCAAAGCAGGCGCTCTATCGACTGTGCTATCAGGGCTGATAGCTTTTTGTTGTTGTTGACATGTGTCATCATGCTATCATATGTGCCACATCAGGACGCCGAGTTGGTGGGCAGTGTGATGCCACACCTTTCACTGCCTTGTAAACAAATCATAAACTTTCTAAGCTACTAAGGCATAGTGCATAAAGTCGAGGACGTCATCATGCACTTAAACTGTCGAGTACAGCCCCAGAAGATTTACTCTCAACAACAATGGTGTTATTGTTTGACACCATTTTCAAGAATGTTTCCCTTATACAAATAGTTATCAATTTAAGGATGGGGGAAACAAGAGTACTGGCAAAAACCACCAACCTCTGGATAGTTACTGTTAAACTTTCTCATGTGACATACATGTATAGATATGCACAACATATTGATGGAACACACGTGGTCTCAAATGACCATTAGACTTGGTGAACGTCCACACACGTCCTGTGGACTAATCATCATCATGACGACCTTAATAACAGTGGCGTACAATATAGAAGTCAATCAGTACTTGGCCTTTTTTTCCTCGTGAAGAATATCAAGTACGGAAGTAACAGTGTTAATTTGCCAATTTTATAGTCTACTGCTTGACTGGGCTTTGAATTGAAGCAAGGTGTCTTGTTTGCTCGACAAGAAATTTTAAGCACCAATACTGTGCAGAGCAAAGTTCACATTCTATTTTTTTTTTTTTTTTTTTCATCAATATTTCGTAGGTATCACAAGTCCTCCTGAGTCTGTAAAATGAAGCACTTGATCACCAGCAGTATTTGAAGTCAAGCTCTGTCATTTTGCTAAAATTAAAACAAACCGCACATTGAAGTTCAGGTGAGTTTTATTGACAATGGAAATGGAGAATAAAATCATTACATACCACTCCATGATCTCTAAAATGTCTGACAAAGTGAGACATTTGCTGATTTATTTATGCCTATGACATGCATGGTCATAAGTTTAAAAATGGTGAAAATTTAAATCTATACTACATATATTACAGGACTTTGACTTAAAAACATGCTGATAACAGCTATTTATAATTAAAATTTTAAACATGTTCATATGTACTCTACATGAAATTCCACAAAACCTTCACTGTACACACACACTATAGTTTATTTAATCGCTATACCAGAACCATTACTTCAGCCAATTGTGCCAATGATGACTCAATAAATTTCAATAAAAGACTTATGTTACAAGATTTCTGGTGTGATATGAAAAGACCCTGAGATACTAACTTTAATAACAAGTACACACACTCAGCTAACACTTCATTCACCCTGCATGGCATTAAAGTTTGATATTTCCTCCAAACAGGATCTCAAGCCTTAGTACTGTAAATCTTCCACCTTTCTGCATGTTTGCAAGATGTTCATTCAAGCATATTCTGAGGCATTCACTCTGTGTAGACTGATAACATTATACGCTTTGTGAGCAATTCTCAAATTCTCAATCAGTTCAAAATCCTACTCTCTGGTACACAGTGCACAATGAGATCAAATTATCACTTCTGTCCTTCAGGTGATGTCGCATAAGTGTGCAACAAAGCATTCATACGATTCCACAACCAAGGTAAATACACCAACACTAAACAATAATAATAATAATCTTGAGAGAAAGACTCAACAAAATGAATTTACGAACCACACTGCCCTCTCACAACAAAAACAATCACAAAATAAGTCTTCAAATTTTTATCTTAGTTGTTTCTGAATGTCTGCACATACTTTCAAATCAAATCTGCTTACTCTCTGTAAAGTTCCACAAAATTTAGGAGCTTTATGTGAATGGTTTTTTTCACCGTACTTAAGAATATTTCACTTACATGATGGAGGCGAGTATGGAGGAAAGAAACAGGGAAGAGCTCGGGGGAAACCTACAACTAGACACAGGTTGCTGGCAGCCACGTACGGAGGGGTAGCCAGCATGAGCTGAACTTGAACTGCATTGGTGAGAGGTTCCTATGTATCGGTGGAGTGCTTTAAATATATCACAGGCTATCAGAAGCAAATTACTCTCAATCAATTTGAAGGATCAATCAAATAAATAAATGTTCCTCTACTACCAGACAGATATATGTTAAAGGCCAATGGCCATCATGCAATTCACTTACATCAAGGTAAGAAGATTTGTCTGCCAACAGCAGTTTTGTAATGAAGGAGATGTGTATAAATTATTTTGTGGAAATATCAGCATTTCTTGTTTCCTTTCACAAATTCCTCCACAGATAGCTTCCCGCTAAGAATATCTTTCTTGACGTCGTGTTTATGTTTGAGAGTGAACACCAGCGTCCTCATCGTCCGTCGGTAACTCTTGTCCAGTCTTCGGTTACATGCATGCACCACCTCCCGTTCTATCATTTCCACAAGATTGGCTCCTTCCTGATAAAACATCAAAGTTTTGATTTTTTAAAGTTCAAGCTTTTCAAGGTTTTCTTCTTTTGCACAACAAGACATCAAACAAGCTATATTCTACTGTGTAAAGATTCCTAAATTCTTAACCACCCAAATATCGGAGAGAAAATAAGGCAATGACCTAAAATTTCATCCCGACTAAATTACTCCTTTTTCCTGGTTCTGATAAAGTTGTATAGATCTTAGAAGATGTTTTAATGTTTGAAAGACTGGATGACATCCTAATGGAAAAATTTAAGTTTGAACACTAATAATACTTTATGACCATTATCATCCTTTAAAATTACACTTTTCCTTGTGAATTTTTAAGGCAAATATAGAAGTTTTACAAAGTATTGCTTATTGAAAATTTTTTTTTCTTTTTTTTTCTTTTCTTGGCAAATTCATTATTAACCCCCCTATTAAAAAGGATTTACCAAGAGTAGTAAGATATGAGACAGCTTTCTGTGCTGGAGGACTTCAATAATGGATGTCCTAAACCATTTTCTAAAACTTTTCACTCAATGATTCCATTTGACTGATTCGTGTGTAAACAGCATCCTAAAGAAGTATCCCCTGGAGCATGGAGATGACCATCTGGAGATTGCTGACAGACCTTCCCACTTACGGCCAGGAAGAGAGAAAGCCAGCATGAGCTGGACTTGAACTCACAGCAAACACATTTAATATGGGTCACTGAACCACGCTGGCACAATTACCACCTCAGCCAAAGAGGCCCCCCCATTTAAAACTTTAGGATGATACCCTACTGGAAAAGATGACCAAAAGTAATATCCCATTTGTCTACCTCTAAAAATGCACTTCTTGGAGCGAAAATTTAGATTATTTACCATAAGCTGGTGAGATAAAAATACAACAGAAACCTCACAAATTTGCTTCAAGTTCATTTACTTGCTTATTTATTTAGTTATTTTAGACAGTCAACACTGTCTGAGAATTGTTCATCCTTTTAAAGGTATACATGGTTATAGCTGATTGGCTCTTGTGATAGATACAGTGGAGGAAAATCACGGCTGTACCTCGACTAAGCTGAATTTTGTGTGTAGCACGTTTATTTAACATTCACCAAGGTTTGATGCTTTAAACCAGGTAATCCTGTTACTCTAATTTCTCAACCTTTTTGCATATGAAAGTGCAACTTTCAGTACTATTTACGCGCATTTTTAATTCGATTTCGGAGACAAAACTGCATTGGTTGGATTGCTCAGCTTCAGTGCTTCACAAACAGTATAATTTTATCAGTCAAGACAGAATAATGCCTTGAATAAACACATCACAACCATGTGAAATGGTTGAAGAATTACAGTAGCCAATCAACATTGATTCTGTACCCCTTTAACCTCACAAAATGTTCAAATAACACCATCATAATTTTTGTCATTGTCTTTTCATTACCTCCAGTCCTAACTCCTTAGCCAAGAACTTTCGCCCTGATGTCCTCATTTCTTCACCAGTACGGTCGTACTTGACCTCAATCTGAGGGCGATCCTTGAGGTCCTTGTAGTAGGTTCTCCACTTCGTATACACCTGTTTGGCAGCCTTATTTACTTCTGGGTCCTCATGCTTTCGGAGTTTGTTCACAATGTGGCCTTTCAATATTAAATTAAAAACAAATTTTAACTCATTCATTTTCCAAAGATTGATGTGTATAAGGGGTCCCAGCCAGCAGACAGGAAGGGGTCGGTAATGGGCCGACTCCCACTACTGTTCCTCCTGCTGGTTGAGACAGTTGTAGGGACAGTACTCAGATGTTTTGTTGTTCTTGCTTTTTGTATGTATCAATATAAGTTCACCTTTCGAAATACATGATGCTTTGTTTATACACATTGATGTATTTTTTGATAGGACTCTGAATTACACATTTCCTATATATTGTTTTCTCTGTAAAGGCCTTGTTGAAGAACAATTTCATTGTAAAATGACTGAGTTACTGATTGACTGATAAATAAAGACATAATTATTATTGTATATATATATATATATATATATATATATATACACACACACACACATATATATATATTCAAGGTTTCCCAAAAAAGAACCTAAGACCTATTCCACTCACAAGGAAAAGTCAGAATATAGCTGACTTTTGTTTTCCTGACAAAGTCTAGTTTGCTAGTACTGAGTACACCATGTGAGTGTCTAAATTTTGTAAGGCTTAGTTCAAAGCAACAGTGTGGAAAATGTGTATTGCAACTGTTTACAAATGACTATCATAAAATGTAAGCAGAATGTTATTAAAAGTGAAGCTTGCTGAATGTCCTTACCAATTTTGGAGGAAATCAGGACTTTCTTGCAGGGTATCTTCTTTCCAAGTTCTTGAAGAGATTCTAGCAGGATGGTAGAGGACTGATTCTCTGACTGAAGTCTTGCCTTGTGACGCATAATGTCCTCCACAACAACAACTCCCTGATAAAATTGGACGGCAGAATGTCTACACTGATTCAATAACTGAACTGTGGGCAGTTCAAACAGAAGTCAAGTACAAATCCGGAACATTTTTTGTTTTCTCAAATTTCATTCATTTTTTTTTAACTGTATAAAATCTTAAATAAAATCATGAGCATAGATCAGACAATTTCACAAAGCTACGAGACCAGAATTTTTTACTTGGTAGTACAGCAAAAGATCTAGAATTTCACCCCAAAAGTACATTTTGAGAAGCAAATATACGTCATAAAATATTACTTATTAACTGAAACTTACATTTTCACACTATCTTCCACAACAACCTCAAAACAACCTTTCCATGATCAACAGAACTCTCAAAATCAGGCAAAATGTACAACATAAAAAAAAATTGTTAATCCACTAATAAGCTTAGAGCATAGTGCAAAAGCAATGATACTACAAAAAAAAACTGATAAGTCACATGTTTTAAGTGCTGAAGATAACAAATAAAAATCAAAATACTGACACATCAAATATGCAACTTCTCATTTTTTCCAGAGTATCTATGCTGTTGTACAACTTAGTCATTTACCATAAAGTAAAATATTTTACTTACCTAGCTGTCTATATCAATACATAGAGTAAAATATACCCTACTTATTGTAAATAATGAAACAGGTATCAACATACATGTACTATAATTCTTTTTTTTCTAAGGATATAAGTAGTGCTGAAAGCTAAAAATTACATTTTTGTTTTGAAAGGTGAAAATACAGACACTGGTATTTTGTTCATTAGATGGACTGACAATGTGGGAAAGGAGAAACTAAAAAATTTAAGAGCATACTCAAGAATGGCAAAATAGTCAACCATTTGTGGTATACTTGCGCCAATATGCTTTTGCTCTCCCAGACATTGCCGTAAAAACCTTGTTTAAATAACACAGGAGTTAATACAAAACTCTGCTTCACGGCTTCATAAGTCCAAAACCAGGATTTATTAACATTCATGATATATATGCTGTGTAGACTGTTCTGTTGTCTGAAATATTGTGATTTTTGGTTATTATCAGCCATAGTGTTCAGAATATCCTCTGTGTTCTTTGTTTCCTTCAACCTTCTAGGTGCTCATGCTATAATATTTTTCACCTCAAACATCCAGATTGTCGATGCCTCTGAGAGCCAAGTGTCCAGACGTGCGTGATCTCAAATATACAAAAATATCTGCATATAAATGCAACCCTACAGAATCAAATGTATCTTACTCACACCAAGTTGCTCGATTGTTGCCTGAGTTTTCTTTTTCTCTGGAGGTTTGGGTTTTCCTCTGGAGAAGGAATGGCCTGGTTTTCGTGTCACAAACTTATCCATTTCAGCATTCACAAGATCAGGCGAATCTGCAAACCCACATATTCTATATCCATACCTTTGGGACTCAAGTCATTCCCTGATGAAAGAAAATGAGATTCGTGATTATATTTATTTATTTGATTGGTGTTTAACGTCGTACTCAAGAATATTTTAGTTACACAAAGGATTAAGGTGGGAGGAAACCAGAGAGAACCCTTGGGAGACCCAAGACCATCCCACAAACGAGGGGAGAGAACTCGAACTCACAGCCACCACATTGGTGAGAGGCTACCATGTCACTGCGCCATGCAGGTACGCTAACCACTTAGCCATGGAGGCCCCGGTGATTTTATTAAATGCTACTAATAATATATTATACAAGTAAATATATGCATTATAACATAGTACAAGAATTCCATAACAAAGTCAAAAGATGTACATGTGGATACGAACATTGTTATCACCAAATGTAAGTAGTGCTTAAAGTTGAAAATTACATTTTTGTGTTGAAAAGTGAAAATACAGACACTGGTATTTTGTTCACTAGATGGACTGACAATGTGGGAAAGAGAAACTAAAAAAATAAGAGCATGTTCTAGAACTAGGCTTTACAGCTGGCAGCACCTAGATTCATAAGCAAGTTTTCTCCATCATAACCAAAGCATTTGCTACATCAATGAGTGTGTAACAGAGGGTTGTTTGTTGAAAAACCTTAAAATGACAGTAACAATAAAACCAGAAGTAGAAGTAATGAACAAAAAATAACTGAAGAAACTTTATCATTTAACCACAGCATGGATTTACAAATCCATAATTCTGCTCAACAGGGCTCTTCTGGGCTCGGAACCAGAAAATATAGGCTATAATTCTTTTACATTCAAAATGAGGTTCCTATTACAGCAATTGGTCAGATCCACTGGCCGTAAACATAATCATTATCAATTTCCCATCTTGTCCACAGATTGTACAAAAAGCAGAGTAAGCGAACTAGTGAAAAGGTGATTTTATATTTGATTGGTGTTGTATGCCGAATATTAGTGAAAAGGTGATAGAATAGGTGACTCAAAAACTAGAATAGAACGAAAAAGTGATCATGATAAAAGAAAAGTAATAATAATAAAAAAAGGAAACAGAGAAAAACATTTTAATTTTACATCACCTTAATGCACAAAAAGTTAAATTATATGAAAGTAAGACCACGTGAACTGCCTCAAACTTGCAGAGGCAATGCACAAACTTCGTGGTTATGTTCATTTTCAATATTTCAGAATTCTCTGTGTCCCAGACAAAGTGCTGAGGCCGTCGAGAACAGATATCGGCGTTAATTTCACTGAACTATCAGTCTGAGAAACCTCTACCTCCATGGGGCAAACTGACTGAACCAATGTGTGGTACTGTTATAACATTAACAGCAACAACAACAACATCATCATGAGTTGAGAAAAAATGAATGACTTTGTTTGGATTATGAATGATTACCAAACACAAGACATTGTATTATGCCAACTTTCCACAACAGGACATAATTCCCATCACGTCGACACCTTCTCAGCCAACGACAGATAAGGCAGATTCAGTATTCATCTTCCCGGTTTTCTGTTTCTGTTTCCCTGTTTTCTATGTAGCAGTTTGTAAACAGTCTAGAGTTATCTACCCTGTCTCGTGTTCTAGTTTGTTAAATTTTGAGATAGCGGTATTTAAAAATTAAAGAGTAAATTTCTTTCCGTCTTCTTTTCTGTAAAATTTGCAGTCATCTCCATGGAAACTTTAGTATGCATTGATATGTTTTTTTGGGTGAACGATTTACGACTTAAAAGATTCACCATGTAGAGCCTCCTTATGACGTTTTATCATGTGACATGGAAACTGTCAAAATGGCGGGCCTGTCAAGATTTGTATCGATATTAACACAACTTCTACTTTTTATAATACACAGCACAAAGTCTTGTGGTGTGACAACACACATTGAAATAGGTATTCTGTCCATATCACTGTTTATTCAGATCATCGAGTTTGAAGGCGTGATGTTTCAAATTTAAATTGAGTGAAAATAATTAACTTTTCATTTTTATACATGCTTGTTAAAATGCTCAAGGGTTCCGAATGTGATATGAAAGTTAAATTGAGACAACAGCTGACAGAAAAGGACATTAATAGAGTCATTAAGTTGTTATAAACACGCACGTATTTTAAATAACGCTTGATATTATCTGGGATTAATATAACAGATAACTATTATATTATTTTCCCATTACAAAATGGGTAAATGGTGAATGACCTAAAATTGCTCTCAAGACTATGTCGCACATTTTTCCTAATCCTGATAGCTCTATTGATCTTACAAAGATGTTTTGAGCTTTGGTTGGAAGGCAGGAGGATATCCACGTTGAAAAGTGTAAGGTTCAGCTTCAAAAGTAATATTTTATGACATTTATTTCCTTCTGTAAATGAATTTTTGGGGTGAAATTTTAGATTGTTTACTGCAAAAGGTTTAATATTCTTCTGTTGTTTCAGGTCATAGAGCTTTACAGACCTTCCATACAGGTAGTCCCAAGATTCACACAAACTTTGAACAGGTACATGTACGCCAAATTTACTCTTACATATTTATATTATGATTCAGTTAGCCTGAGCCTGTGTGTGTGTGTGTGTGTGTGTTTGTTTGTTTTTTTTTAGTTAATTTTAAAGAATTACTGTATTTCACATTAAGTTTAGTATTTTTGAGTTCATACATTTTGCTTGATTCTGAATGATTCATCCACCTTGCATGCCTTATATAGGGCCACTTAAAAGTTTTGTGTGAAATTTGGTTAATTTATTGTAAGAAAAACAAGCTGTTACATCAAAAATGTCATTTTAAGGCCTTCTGTGTTTATTTAAGTGTTTATACCACAATAATTGCTCTGTTTTGTAAAATATGATTTTGTCACAGGAAATAAACTTTTCTTCATATTAATAATTTTCAGCTCATGAAAAAGCACCAAGATGCTTTCCAGGCCGGAAATACATATCCAGATGCCTATTATTCCAATGCATGTTTTAAGGGTACAAGTATTTCCTAATTCTTCAGACTTTTAACAGCACTCTCAATTTAAGAAACATGAAGAGAATTATTATTTGTAAACTCTACCATTCGAGGATTTTATATAGACCTTGACCTTGATCACATCAACTTGATCAATAGTTTCAATCTCTTTCTCTTTTATATGTTTGGTGCCTTTAATATGCTGCAATATTTCCTTCAACCTAGTCTTTTGCTGTTACTGTAATCATGTATTCTTAATTATTTACATTTGTTTTTAAATGGAACCTATATAATATTTATGACATAGTGTTTTCTTGATGTTTATTTGTGATTATGTAGGCAAGTACCACAGTATCTCAGAAGACACACATTGGACTCCATTTATGAATGCAACCATTAACTACATCCGGCGCCATTATCCACAACCATGGGATGAGGTATGTTAATTATAATCCCCATGCCCATAGCAAAGTTATGGAGAGATGGGGGTGGGGGGGGCAGTGTGATGAAATCACTAACCACTGTGTCTGTCCATCTGTGTGTCTGTCGGCATGATTTTCTTAAGGCAATTTTGCATACATGTACGTCTTCCCCATGATGTAAAGAGCACATGAATAATTTTTTATGTTTGCATCATTAGTTTTTAAACTTTCCTCTTTGATGTTCTACATTATAGTTGGAATATCAAAATCTGGTTTAGCAAATTTCATTTAGCAAACAATGAATCCTACTGACATTTTGTAACAGTCATACCCATAAAACTGACTGCCATTGTATAAGTTTAATATTATTTATTAAATACACCATACACCAACAAACATACATTGAAGTGTTTACTTTTTTCCCTTCTCTTATAGGCGACAGAAAAGCTAGTTGTCTTTCTGTTCGGGTTCGTATCTCACCAGGTAGCCGATGTTCCCTGGCATAGTTTGGGAATTAACCAGGGTTTTCTGGACACAATGGGAAAGGTAATGCCGTGTTATGCAGTCAGATGTATGTATATTCAATCAGTCGTACATTTCTACATCACAGATCCTTCAGATAAATTTTTTTTAGCCCTTGACAAACTCTGTTGCTTGTTCGGATCCATTGTTTTTTTCTTTTTAATCATCTTAGTAAGAAATAAAACTATTTAAAAAAAATTTCGGGAACAGACCAAGAAAGTGTTTATGCTATTCCTACATTATGGAAGCCTATTGGAGCCACTGTAAATTAAAAAAATGTATCCAGCTAATTCATTAAAACGGATTACTATTCCATTTTAACGAATTAGTAAAACGGCATAACGAATCAGCAGATCGTTTTAAGAGATTGGCAATCCTTTATAACGATTTGCTCTATGGATATGATGGATTACTATTGCATTTTAACGAATTACTAAATCGGTATAACGAATCAGCAAATCGATTTAAGAGATTGGTAATCTGTTATAATGGATTGGCAATCCTTTATAACGATTTGCTCTATGGATATGATAGATTACTATTGCATTTTAACGAATTACTAAATCGGTATAACGAATCAGCAAATCGTTTTAAGAGATTGGCAATCTGTTTTAACGGATTGGCAATCCTTTATAACGATTTGCTCTATGGATATGATGGATTACTATTGCATTTTAATGGATTACTTTCATTTTCACAGATTTTTCTTATTTAATGGATTATGCTATCCCGTTTTAATAGATTAGTTTTTAGTCTAATGGATAACTACATAACTACAGAGACGCTTGTGTAAAAGCCTTTTACTTTTGTCTTGGTGTATGCCATTTGGATATCCTGTTGTTCCTTGCTCATCTCCATGATATTTTAATGGCACATTTTTTTTCATTTTCACTGGCACCATTACTCCTACGTACTACATTAAATCAAAGTTGATTTTTTTTTTTAAATTGTTTTTCATTGTCTTTTCTTTTCTTTCCTTTTCATCTACAGCTCAATTTCCACGGATCTTTCAGCACAGCCCACCCAATAGGAGACTTTGGTAATACATGTGCATGTACTTTTTAAATCTGAGTGGTGTTTTCCTGCAGCTTTGTACTTCTAGTATGTAGTACAAAAAGAAATTATTCAAATAAGCAAGAATAGATATTGTATTTCATCTTATGGAATATCTGCAATCCTCTTAAGAGGTCCTGAAGTGGGCTAGCTCTGCTAAAAGTGGAATAATTTGCAGAAATTTTCAAATTACTACTTATCAAATTTATTTATGAAGTAGAAACATAAGTATATTTTATCGACCCTTTTTGCAATTCTATATCTCGATATCATGACGTACATGTATTCTGTGTGATTAAGCTGTTTTATTGTGATTTTAACTGTCTGTTTAGGAGGAGACATATTAACTCAGTATGAGCTGACACTGCCATACATCGGGGAAATCCAAGAATGGTAAGTGTGCATTTGACGCTAAGCTTTCGCAGTCGTGAAAGAAATCAAACGGCATAGGGTACATGTATTTAGAGGTATTTTCCATTTTAGCTGTTACAGTATGGTATGTTTTTATTTATACAGACATTTGTATTTTCCAAGGTACATCCCGACAGCTGACCTGGAAAGCATTTATCAGGAGTTCTACGGGCAGAATCTTTTACCTGTGAATGTGATTGTGGATTGTACCACTCTTCTCTACATTGTAAGGTAAGCTGATGATATATATCACATGTAGAGAGACACTTGTATCATTATGATTTTGCTGATTACTTTATATTTATTTAGTTCATTGGTGTTTTACACTGTACCTCAAGATATTTCACCTACGCCAGCATGGCGGCCAGCATTATGTTAGGAAGAAATTGGGCAAAGCCCGATTGCTGATTTCTATCGACTATCTGGGTACATGTATGTTAAACATGTATTCTGAAAGCATTGTGGCTCATCATGACAGATAAATGATCTAAAATTTTGCTCATGACCAAGTTGCACACTTTCATTCTGTGTATCTGTAAAGGTATGCCTGGAAGGTAAGAAAATAATGTAAGATTTAGCTGTAAAATTACTATTCTACGACATTTATTTGGCTGAAATGCTTTCTTTGGAGGTGAAATTTACCGGAATCCTAATATATGTGAGAGCAGAAAATGTGGAGTGAAGTTAGATGATATTTATTTTTATACTGTAACTCATTAGTGCTGTAAATAAAGGCCAGGAGTGGTGTTTTTCCACTTGAATTTTGCAGCATTCTTTTTCCATTTGACTACGTTTTATAGGTCAGTTGAAAATCTCCCACAAAATGACATTTGAATCAGTTTCATTTGTCTTATATAGCACATAGACCAACAGTTTTTGTTGTTCATACAATTAATACAGTGACCAGCGGGAATGAAGTTTTATCCTTAACAGCCTTTAATACATAAGAGGTAGAAGTTTATTTAGTTTTTAGGTGACCTTGATGTGCAAAAGTATCTTTTTTAATCTTCTTCTTTATTCTGTGAAACTTTTGTTAACATTATTTTACCAGCCAGCTCTCTTGCTGTGCTTGAGAGTGAAAAATGACAGCCCTTTCCTGCATGAACTTTTTAAACAAATGTTAAGCTCCTAAATTTTGTCCATCATTCATCTGTTCTAAATAACTTTTTCCACACGACATTCTTAAAGTATATGTAATCAAAAGCAATTATGGTACCAAACATCTCTGACAGGTCACATAGTACAGTAGAACTTTTTGCCTTTGGCTATAAAAAGAGTTTTAACTTGGATTTCCACTCATCTGCATAGTCTATATTAGCTTAGGGTTGAGTATTCATTTTGAGTGGTACTATTTTTAAATAAAGCCAACTAAAGCCACATGTTTATATCTTTCAGACTTGGGGAAGATTTGGCTGTGGCTGAGGTAAACATTAATGTGTTGACAGCCCGAAACAGAAAATTGTTTGTGTTAGATGAAATATATTTATAATTTCATTCTTTGACATTTTTTATAAATTGAAACACTTCAAACAAAATGTTTTCTTGAGCACAAGATTGTTTCTGGTGATGGTTTAATAAGTTTTAAAGCCTTGGGAGTGCTTGAAAGAAAATTAATGGGTGTATAAAAAAACAGTGAAAGTTTCTTATTTGCTTGCTTTACCATGTTTACCACCACAGACATTTAACTTGCTAAAATATTTACATGCCAAACAAGATGATTGAACTCATGCTTGGCACATGCTCTGGAGAACATGAATGAACTGATATATCACCTGTGTGAGACATGCATGATACCTAAAGATGCACTTGTGCTTACTAACTAGTACATGCAATACAAATGCCTTTGTAATGGTCAGGAAAACAAAAGTAAAAATAATTGATGTCTGAATACTGAGGAAAAAAAATTCACAGTTTTTCGGTTTTTAATTGTAGTTGTTGTATATTTCCAGCTGTTCCCTGATTACGCGAGTAAAAGCCCATATCTTGTGGACAAGTTAGAGGATTACTTTCTGGGAGGGTTGGATGACATGGCTGCTCAGACACAGGACATCTGGCAGGATACCGCCTTCATGTTAGAGTTTGGCACCAGGTAAAGTTTCACACTGGACATCCTAATGTGGCTCTGGAGCACAAAGGTGACCGAAGTACAGGGTATATATAACCTCAGTCTAGTTAATAAACAAATTTATGTAAAACCGATCCTTTACTTTTATCCATTGATATTAAATATAAATATAAATTGCTTTGAGCTGAGATTCCAATAAATTCACCCTGTAAAGACTTCATATCCATGTACCTTACAAAACTTAGTATTGTGCCTTGCTGGCATATTTAACTAGATTGGATTGGTCCATTACCAGTGTATTCACAGGCTCAAATCTAGCTAAGTCGGCAGTTTGTGGAGTATGCGCCAAAGGGCAGTGGTTTACTCCTGAGACCAATTCCTCAAAGCCATTTCTGGACTGAGTCAAATCTAAAATCCTCATCATAGTGGTTACTTTTTAATGCTGGAAGTTGATATTTCAAACTATTTGTCTAAGATAACATGTATGAGATTGTCAGTATTTTAATTTTTCAAAGTCATAGATAAACTCCTAAATTATACATGTATTTTCAAATTTTGACCAGAAATAATAAAATATGACCCAGGCACACAAGTTACCTCCACCTATAAATTGACTGTCATAATTCAACTGCTTCGGTGGCCTAGTGGTTAAAGCCGGGAGATCCCAGGATCAGGTGATCAGGTCGGGTCACACCAAAGACTAGTACGCTTGGCGCTTAGCACTGAGGGGTTAAAAGCAAGGAAACAACAACTGGTTGGCCCAGTGTCAGTATAATGTGACTAGGTGATGTGTCATGTCTGCTGGCATCTTTGGCATGATACTTTAGTGACGGGGGTTGGGGTTGGAGGGGAGGGGTTTAACGAATTTAATACACAAGCATACATACATACTACATTAATCCAAGTGAAAAATTGTGGTGTACGTTACTTTTCCCAGTGCGTGTCGGACTCCTTACAACCCTCTCTACATCAACTGTGACGCCACATGGACAGATGACAAGGGAGGAAGGCCCAGAAATGGCTACTACAGACTGCCTTACCTGGCAGGTTTGGATCACAGCAGTATCAACATCACAAAGACTAAACGAGGTGTACACCTGAGTCCGTCTAAAAAATACCTGTCCAGTTATAAGGTGAAACGTTGATATTTTTTTTTTCGTCACTGTCTATATGGACATACATGGTTGATTTTGTGAGACTCACGCAGTTGTTGAACTAGGTGTAAAAATATGTTACAGTTTAGATGTGAGAAAATCCTATGAGAAACAGTGAAATTGCAATATTTGACCATTAGAATTTCTCACATGGTATAGTCATACAGTAAATGAAATTTATTTATTTCATAAATAAATAAACCACATTTCAGTGTGGTATATGTATATCTGAACATTTGTATATAAATGGTGTGAGTTCTTTCTTACCTTTTGCCCCATTATTGGAAAAATTTACAATGTGTAAATGTTGTATTTGACTGACATATTGTTGTGTCATTTTGTTAAGAATTTCTTGGTTTGGTGTTATTTTCTCCTGTGAACAGAAATTGCATGATGAACAGAGAACAGAACGTGTCGGGAAGAATACTTGGAGTGCTAAGTCAACAAATCTGGATCCACTTTACTGGTTCTCCACTGAATACTCCAAGTTGGGATGGTAAGATTTTATTTTATTTATTTATTTTTTTTATTAAGGCATAAAAAGCACAAAACAAACGTAATCATTATCCGAAAAAACATTGAAAACTGTAATTTGAAGCTTTATATGTATCAGTTTTTATTTAGAGTATTTATTTCTGAAATAAATACGGTTGTGTATTTGAATTGTAAAGTTGGTATTACAGACTGCAGTGATACTGTTAGGAATAGGGAGATCTGACTCAAAGTCAGTAAATTTTTAAATAGCAAGATTGATATAAAATGAATGACAGGGCGTCCGTGGTTCAGTTGGTGAGCATGCTAGCGCAGCGTAATGATCCAGGAGCATCTCACCAATGCAGTCGCTGTGAGTTCAATGGTCGTCAGTTTCCCCCAGGCTCTGCCTGGTTTCCTCTCACCAAATTGATGGCCGCCATTGTATGAATGAAATATTCTTGAGTACATATACTTTAATCATGCTAACTCCATAAAAATACGTACTCCCTATTAAAATATAGAAATGTTCAGAGCTGTGTTTTTTTTAATTACAACTTTAAGGTCAATGGCCTCGGGGGATGTAAATAAGGATGGTTATGATGATGTGATCCTGGGCTCTCCTGGCTGGGCCACCACTGGCAGTATACAGCAGGGACGGGTCTACATTCTCTATGGTAGGTAAAGAAAGCAAAGCAAAAGTGTTACGTAAAACAGTGATGTGTCCTGAGCTCTCCTGTCTGGGCCACCACTGGCAGTATACAGCAAGGACGGGTCTATATTCTCTATGGTAGGTAAAGAAAGCAAAGCAAAAGTGTTATGTAACACAGTGATGTGTCCTGGGCTCTGCTGTCTGGGCCACCATTGGCAGTATACAAGGATGGGTCTACATTCTCTATGGTAGGTAAAGAAAGCAAAGCAAAAGTGTTATGTTACACAGTGATGTGTCCTGGGCTCTCCTGTCTGGGCCACCACTGGCAGTATACAACAAGGTCGGGTATACATTCTCTATGGTAGGTAAAGAAAGCAAAGCAAAAGTGTTATGTAAAACAGTGATGTGTCCTGAGCTCTCCTGTCTGGGCCACCACTGGCAGTATACAGCAAGGACGGGTCTACATTCTCTATGGTAGGTAAAGAAAGCAAAGCAAAAGTGTTGTGTAACACAGTGATGTGTCCTGGGCTCTGCTGGCTGGGCCACCACTGGCAGCATACAGCAGGGACGGGTATACATTCCCTATAGTAGGTAAAGAAAGCAAAGCAAAAGTGTTGTGTAACACAGTGATGTGTCCTGAGCTCTCCTGTCTGGGCCACCATTGGCAGTATACAACAAGGACGGGTCTACATTCTCTGTGGTAGGTAAAGAAAGCAAAGCAAAAATGTTATGTAACACAGTGATGTGTCCTGGGCTCTAAGGTCTGGGCCACCATTGGCAGTATACAACAAGGACAGGTCTACATTCTCTATGGTAGGTAAAGAAAGCAAAGCAAAAGTGTTATGTAACACAGTGATGTGTCCTGAGCTCTCCTGTCTGGGCCACCACTGGCAGTATACAACAAGGACGAGTCTACATTCTCTATGGTAGGTAAAGAAAGCAAAACAAAAGTGTTATGTAAAACAGTGATGTGTCCTGAGCTCTCCTGTCTGGGCCACCACTGGCAGTATACAACAAGGACGGGTCTACATTCTCTGTGGTAGGCAAAGAAAGCAAAGCAAAAGTGTTGTGTAAAACAGTAATGTGTCCTGGGCTCTCCTGTCTGGGCCACCATTGGCAGTATACAACAAGGACAGGTCTATATTCTCTATGGTAGGTAAAGAAAGCAAAGCAAAAGTGTTGTGTAACACAGTGATGTGTCCTGGGCTCTGCTGGCTGGGCCACCACTGGCAGCATACAGCAGGGACGGGTATACATTCCCTATGGTAGGTAAAGAAAGCAAAGCAAAAGTGTTGTGTAACACAGTGATGTGTCCTGAGCTCTCCTGTCTGGGCCACCACTGGCAGCATACAGCAGGGACAGGTCTACATTCTCTATGGTAGGTAAAGAAAGCAAAGCAAAAGTGTTATGTAACCCAGTGATGTGTTCTGGGTCTCCTGTCTGGGCCACTACTGGCAGCATACAACAAGGACGGGTCTATATTCTCTATGGTAGGTAAAGAAAGCAAAGCAAAGCAAAATAAAAAAAACCATTAAACTCAGCTGTTGTAGCTATATGCGAATAATCAAGTTGTGATGCCTTTCTTTCTTTTTTTTTTTTTTTGTTAGTTCTACCAATATGCGATAATTTTCACATGGGAGCAAAATATACTTAATTTCATTTGTAAATACATCAACCTGATGTATAGGGGCATAGGTTGTGAAATATTTGAATAGGTGTAACATAAGCTCATTTTACCATGATTTTCATCACTAGGTAGCACGGATGGATTGCCCACAAATATGACAGAGAAGATGACAGTTATAGATGGACCATATAAGGTACTCTGAGCTGCTTTCAGAATAAATGTATGGAAAACACTATTAATTTCAAATGTTACATCAGTGTGAGCTCTCATTTCACAGGTCAAAACAGATAATACAACTAAGAGATACACAGAAGAAGAAGAAGAAAAACACTTTTTTTCTGGCAAATAGACTTTGGCAAATATTTCGTGGATATATGTTATTTTTACAGTTATATCAATAAGGCTAATTTTGTACCTGATTCATACCTGACTCGTACATGATTCGTATGTAATGGGCTGTTTATTTAAAGAAGTGTTAATTTTACAGACTCGTGTATAAAGGAATACTAGGTACTTTTAACAAAGCATGTTTCTCAAAATGTGCAGCTTTTAAAGAGTGAGTGAGTGCTTGGAGTTTGACATCGAACTTAACAAATTTTTCATCCATATTATGTCAAAGGAGTGCTTCATATGTGCATGTAATGTGCCTCCTTGTTGCAGGACGGATTTCCACCGCTCGTTTATCTAGTGCTGCTTTACTGAGACAACTGACAAGTAAGCCGCCCCACCTGAGCCATTATACTGATACCATTCAACATGTCGTTGCACTATCCCCTTAATGCGGAATGCCAAGTAAGGAAGCTACCACTTCCTCTTTTAAGGTCTTAAAGGAGAAGAAAACTTAAAAACATGACACTATAGGCTGAAAAGAGCACATTTTGTTCTATCTAGTGGTGCCTGCCACATAATTTTGCAAATTTTCCTTGCCATACACCTAAACGGCAAAGCTGGCATAAATGGTCGATGGAGAAGCTGAACATTTGAGAAAATGAGAAGAAATCATTTCTGCACCTTGAATGCGGTGAGACAGGCGATTGGTAACTTCATTCAGTCAATGGAAGTTGCCTAACATGTTTTTCAAGTCTCATTATGCAGTATTACCTTTAGCGACAAAAAAGTTTGATCTCGAAACATCCCTTATTACAAGTATCAGTGTTCAGTTTGTCTTATATACATGTATGGGCTATCTTTCCCTGCAGGGCCGGTCAAAGTTTGGTTCTTCAGTAGCTGTGGTGGACATCAACCGTGATGGGGTAGCAGACGTAGCTGTAGGTGCCCCGTCGCTGTCTCAAGATGGTAGCTATCTGGACTACAGGGTAAAATACTAGTACCTTTATCACAAGTTGTTGTCACACTGCAAATTGTTTGAGTTTTAATAAACACATCCTTTTGCAAATCTAAGAGAAATGCTGGACTCACAACGCATAATAGGTCAAGAAAAATTTATTTGTGATCTTAGATCGAGGATAGTGCAGTGGCCACAACTGTTCACTGTTCAGTAAGTATTCAGTTCAGCTTAATACCTGTCTTGCTTCTTGTACGTGTGAAGGTCTGCCAGCAACCTGCAGATGGTCGTGTGTTCCCCTGGGCTGTGCCCGGCTTCCACCCACCATAATGCTGGCCGCCATCATACAAGTGAAAAATTCTTGAGTACGAAGTAAAACACCAATCAAATAAATAAATAAATCACTAACATGTTGTTTACTTTCTTGAACTTCAAGGGCTATTTCAGTCGTAGTATTATGTTAACACCTAATTACTTGGCTGGAACCATGATAATAAATTCTTAAAACACCTAAGATGTTATGTGCTTATTATCGGTATTTTGAATGTAATCTTGTATTCTACTTAATAGGGAATGGTGTATGTGTATTTTGGAAACGCTGCAGGCAGAATGGCTCAGCCAAACATGACAATCTCCTGTCAGGTATGTAAACCATAATCATTTGGGAGGACTTATCGTGTGGTAAGCTCCTGTTTTCATCTGGTTATATCAAGTTTCTATCCATATTTGCTTTATTTTGCCAGCAGAAACTACCCTAATTCCTCAACCTTTTTGGCAAATAAAACAGCAACTTTCACTGCAATTTATGCCTGTTTAGGTGCCATTTTTAATTTGATTTTGGATGCAAGACTGCATAAGTTGGATTGGCCAATTTCAGGGCTTCACAAAAAGTATAATTTTATCAGTTCATACAGAATAATGCCTACAGAATATGCTTGAATAAACACCTTGCAAACATGCGAAAGGGTTAGAGAACTACCGTTTGAACGTATAAATTTAAAGAAGAAGAAAACATAAAAATGATGACAAAATCAGATGAAAGAGCATGAAAACTTATTTGCAAATATGGTCTTTAATATTTTTTTGTTCAGGAGAAAAGGTTACTTGAAAATATTTTTGCATGGTGGTTATTTGGGACCACCTTATGGTATTAACAGCTGTTGCATAATAGTGTTCTGACTAAGGATGTGATGCCTCTGTAATAAATTTGTTTCAATGTAAATTTGTTATTTATATCGCAACATATGCATTTAATCTGAAGTATGACAATATTTATGAATATATTAAAAATATAAACACACTTGTTAGCTGAAAATACCAAATTCTGATGCAAAGATATACGACGGCGGCCAGTATTATGGTGGGTGGAAACCGGGCAGGGCCGAGGGGAAGCCCACGACCATCCGCAGGTTGCTTACAGACCTTCCCACTTATGGCAGGAGAGGAAGCCAGCATGTGCTGGACTTGAACAATCAGGGGGTTTGTCAGATACCTGGGAAGATGATGCAGTTCCATCTAAATTCTGGCATTTTAAATGAAGTAAATGAAAAGCGAGGTTTTCTGGGATTTTTTTTTTCTGCTAGGCTCAATTTTGTAACTGGGGCTTGACGATGACAACTGGGGACCTGAATAATGACGGCCACCCTGACTTGTTGATTGGGTCACCGTACGCCCTAGGTGGAGGAGAACAGAGAGGTGTAGTCGGGGGCCTGTTCTCTAGCCAGACCTACACTGTGCCAGGTGATTCATAGTTGACCACTCATATCAAGCAAAACCTTCAAGTCTGAAAAAAATTACCTTTGTTGTAATATTTATTTATTTATTTATTTGATTGGTGTTTCGCGCCATGTTCAAGAATATTTCACTTATACTACGACAGCCAGCATTATGGTGGGAGGAAATCGGATTGTTTTCATACCAATATATTTACATGATCAGAAAGCCTTGAAAAGCACTGTATTGGTAAAAATCTCAACAAAATATAAAGGTGGATTTTCAGTTTTATTCTATTTTAAAATTTTTTTTTAGTGTCAGCTTGCCAGTAAAACTCAAACTAAACTTGATGTGGCCTAAATCTGAAAATGAAAATCGTTAGAATAGCATTTGGTTGGTTTGTTTTTAGTCTTTCAAGCAAAATCGGGAATATTTTTTTGGTTAGAAAACAAGAAATAAAGGTCATAACAGTTCTGCCGATTGCCGATCCTTCACTTAGGTTGTGTGGAATCCTCAGTCGGTGACAGAGTCGGTGACAGAGTTGACAGATATCATTTGATACTTTCTAATACATAAATGTTTTTCAATACCAATCTTGTTTGCTCTATAGATATGGTAAGACTGACAACTGAACAACTGGACTGGGTTATGGCAGGGGATCAGGTCAGTTTCAAGGATACCCTCGACTTCTAGAGAGTTGAATTTGTAGATGGTGGGCAAATCACCATCTTTAGTGTCATAAGTCTGACATACCAGTGAGGCAGCTGCCACCTTCACAAGACTTCAAAAATCATGTTTTTTCGTAAAAGACATTATCTAGGTTTTGGCAAAATAAGGTGACAAGATTTTTTGAGAAAAGTTATGAAAAGTGATCTTTGTTTTGAGAAAACTAGGAGAGCATTTCATTATGTAGGTGAAATAATGTTGAGAGCAATTCTACGTCCAGAGTAAACAAACAAACCATAGTCTCATCTTTCATCTGGTTGATAACAGAATGTGAGGTATATTGTTTTCATGTAAGGAAATATTAAATACTCGTAGAGTATTTGCTGCCTCTCACAAATTTTAAGTAGTTTAACTGTTCGGTGGAAAAGTTATCATGTATTCATTGTCAGTTAGCATCTCTTAGTGATGACTAAGAAGGTTGTGTTTTGTTGCAGGACTACGGATGGTTCGGAAGCAGTTTAGTGGTTAAAAACTCATGGATTGTGATTGGCCAGTCTGTGTTTAGAATATGTGCAGAGTAAGTATCCTATGTTCATGTAAATTTCCAAATCCACATTCTGTTTATGACTAGTAGAACCATATAAGCATAAATGTGTCAGGTTATTTAGTTACCCTCTGTAAATTTATCTATGAAGGTAAGAATAGTTTTTATCTGTAGCCTTTCAAATTCCTTTACTGCTGAAGTTATCATTGAGGACAAACGAGCTACATGTGTAGTAAATGACCCAACATTTTACCCCAAAAGTGAATTTTCAGAGGCAGACAAATGAAAAAAAATATTACTTTTGTTTTCTAAAACGACATTTTCCAAAGGTACTTCCAAACACCTTTTTAAGACGAATAGAACTCTGAGAATCATACAGGCAAAATGTGCAAATTATTCCTGGGCGAAATTTTAGGTGATTTACAGTAGTAGTAGCTAGAACATTTGTCTAAATTGTGGAGCACTAAGGCCTAATACTAGTATATATACTATAATAGATACTTGATCATTATAATAATGCAGTAGTCTAGCATCCCAAGAACAGCTAGTCATTTCTTAGGTATTCATTTCATTGTTTGTCTTTTTTTTTTCAGAAGTAACTGTTCTTACTCACAAAAGGATAAGCAGAGTGTGGGGAGAATTCATATTTTAAAAGCGAGCTCTAAAGGACCTGTCCTAAAACAAACTTTGATTGGCCGTGATGAGTTTGGGCAGTTTGGTACAAGTCTTGCAATTGGACGACCATATGACAATCAGACAGATGTGTTAGCTGTTTCTTCTACAACATCCAGTAAGTTTAGGATTTGGATATTGTAATTTTGGATACACTCATTGTTAACCACAGGCCGTAATATGGTATGACATTTGACATTAACGCTATACATGTATCTACAGAACTGCTTAACTTTAATAGAGTTATCAAATTTCTTAGCTCTTTTTTCTCTTCTACCATTAGAACAGAAGCCCATTGATTTACAGAGTCATGCTCCTATTTGTGATATTTCAGTTTTTGCATGTCAAGGCTGTAAATTGGGAACTGCTTAACTAAAAAGTTCAAGATAGAACCGTCCTGTGTGTTTTGATCAACTGCACAAAGCCTGATGGTATTGTGATTCATTGTGCTCTGAGGGTCAGATCTTGAGTGAGTGAGTGAGTGAGTGCTTGGGGTTAAACATCGTACTCAACAATTTTTCAGTCATATGATGACGAAGTAATCCTTAGTGTGCATGTGATGTGCCTACTTGTTGCAGGACGGATTTCCACTGCTCTTTTATCTAGTGCTGCTTCACTGAGATGCCTTACCGAAGGCAAGTAAGGCGCCCCGCCCAAGCCATTACACTGATATGGGTCAACCAGTTGTTACACTATCCCCTTCATGCTGAACAACAAGCCAGGAAGTTACAGCTTCCTCTTTTAAAGTCTTAGGTGTGACTCAACCCAGTAGATCTTGAGGTTTTGACTCATGCTATACATGGCATTAATTCAGACTTTAATATTAGCAAATTCAGCTGTACATATTCATTTTCCTATATATATATATATATATATATATATATATATATATACGTACGAGGCAACTTACACATGGGCATTGGTTTCGACCCCCTGCTCTGCCCAGTTTCCTCCCACCACATTGCTGGCTGCCGTTATATAAATGAAATATTTTGAGCACGGCGTAAAACACCAATGAAATAAAAGAAAAAATAGACATTGTTGGGTGGTCTAATAGCCTGTGTTATGTAACTTGATTTTCCATATTTCAGGTGTTGATGGAGCAATGTTTAAGGTCAAACAGGTTTGGCAACAGGCAGGACAGATATACCTCTATAACTTAACAGATCTTTGCAAGCAGCAAAACCAACTACAGGAACAAAAGATATCCAGTCCCATCGCAACATTCTCAGGAAACAGAAGATTTGGAAGATTTGGAGCTGCCATTGAAGTAAGAGAAAAAAAGGACAAAAGCTATCAGCTCTAATCCAATCAAATTTTCAATTACTATTATTTCAGAATATCCCAAGTAATTACCTCTCCCCAAATCAGCCATTCTTCTGTGTGTGTTACCGTGTTCAAAATCAATTATAAAGGTAATAGATTTTATGAAGCAGGTCACAGTATAACTTTACAAACTTTAGAATCATATGAGATATTCCTGGTAAATAGAGAACATTTGAACTGATCAGCGAATATGGATTTTTTTTTTTTTTTTTTTAATTTCTGGTGTACAGTAGCCGTAATATGTAAAACAATACATATAGTACACTACACACAAGGGCAAAGCACACAGCCTTCTGCTATAACACTGCAGTGCTTGTGTACTAGCCCATTTAGCTCGCCTTACGAAGGCCCCCATTGGCCTGTATTATCCATGAAGGTGCAATGAGATTGGTTTATTTCTACATTAAAAAAATTAAGCTTTATTTCTTTGTTGTTGTTGTTGTTATCCTGTATCATATCCTTCTTGTCAGTTTGCTAGCAAACTGAGTGCACATTTCCAACACAGAAATAGCACTCCACTGAAGAACATCAACCCTTCACTAAACCTTAACTCCTATTTTCATCCAGTTCTCAGATTTGAGCAGTTCAGGATTTGAAGATCTGGTAGTTGCCTGCCCTTTGTACTCCAGTGACATTTCTGATCTTATTGGTGCTAGAGGTAAGAAGTTAAATGGCACTTAAATAAAAATGGATAAACATGACTATTGCTGTATATGTACATGTGAAAATAATAACTTATACATACACAGAAATTCTGTGATGCAGTTTTGCAGCACACGACGGAAAGTTAAAAAAGGCTCAACTATATGTAACCAATCGTCTTCCGTTATTTGTATCATGAATTATTTACTTATGCTTATAATTCTCTTTGAAATTTGTATTGTGTTTGCAGCTGAGGAAGGCAGAGTGTTCATCTTTAATGGAGGGGACCATTTCCCACGAGGCAATGCTACATATGGTTGCCATGGTGATATTGAACCCTGCCCTGAGGAAAAAGTAAGGCCTTTGCCATAACTGTGGATAATGTTTAACGGTGGTGATGGTTTTGAATTGATTTGAGGGAGTGAATCCTGGCCTTGTGGATAAAATCCTTGCTTTCCAATCACAATGTCACCCAAGATGTGAGTAAAGTCGGGGGAACTTTCAACATTCTGCTGCTTCAATTGTTCTCTTGGTCATTCGTGGTCAAAACAATTTTGGGTATTCAACTGATGTTCGTTCTTCAAGAAAAAAAATGCTGAGAGAAATATCCAGTGTAAATTGATTTGTAGTAATAGGCCTATTGTAAATGACGTCAAATTTCACCATGGAGTAAGTTGAACATTTTGCATGATTCCGAGAACTCTGATTTTAGAGAGGTGTTTTTTTGGAAGTTAGAATGATATCCTACTCGAAACATAGGACTTTCAGCACTAAAAATCATTTTTAATAACATTAATAAGTCACATTCGCATTTTGAGGCGGCCGACATTTTTTTTTAACAGAAATGTCGCAAAATCTCGCAGTACATAGGAGCTGGGGGCTAATTCTCACTCATCAGCCTATGCTTTAACCTAGCGGTGGAATACTTACATTATTAAATATCTGTTTCATTGTACCCAAAATTTCATTGGAAATCATGTCCGAATTTGCAATAATATGTAGTAAAAACTGTCCACTGTCCACAACTGGATACTAACTTGACTACAGCTGCTCTTTTGTGCCGAGTGTAGACACATGCATCCTGGAATGCAAATGTGGCTTATTTGGTTCTTAAAATCTGCTTTTTGGGGCGAAATCCTAGTGTACTTGGGGATCATATGTGAGGTACCTAGTACTCAGCCCTTTGCCTTACATTACTGTACCCAGCCCCTTGTCTTACATTACTGTACCCAGCCTCTTGTCTTACATTACTGTACCCAGCCTCTTGTCTTACATTACTGTACCCAGCCCCTTGTCTTACATTACTGTACCCAGCCTCTTGTCTTTCATTACTGTATCCAGCCCCTTATCTTACATTACTGTAACCAGCCTCTTGTCTTACATTACTGTACCCAGCCTCTTGTCTTACATTACTGTACCCAGCCCCTTTGCTTTACATTACTGTACCCAGCCTCGCGTCTTACATTGCTGTACCCAGCCTCTTGTCTTACATAACTGTACCCAGCCCTTTGCCTTACATTACTGCACCCAGCCCCTTGTCTTACATTACTGTACCCAGCCTCTTGTCTTACATTACTGTACCCAGCCTCTTGTCTTACATTACTGTACCCAGCCCCTTGTCTTACATTACTGTACCCAGCATTACTGTACCCAGCCTCCTGTCTTACATTACTGTACCCAGCCTCTTGTCTTACATTACTGTACTCAGCCTCTTGTCTTACATTAATGTACCCAGCCCCTTGTCTTACATTACAGTACCCAGCCTCTTGTCTTACATTACTGTACCCAGCCTCTTGTCTTACATTACTGTACCCAGCCTCTTGTCTTACATTACTGTACCCAGCCTCGCGTCTTACATTACTGTACCAAGCCTCTTGTCTTACATTACTGTACCCAGCCTCTTGTCTTACATAACTGTACCCAGCCCTTTGCCTTACATTACTGCACCCAGCCCCTTGTCTTACATTACTGTACCCAGCCTCTTGTCTTACATTACTGTACCCAGCCTCTTGTCTTACATTACTGTACCCAGCCCCTTGTCTTACATTACTGTACCCAGCATTACTGTACCCAGCCTCCTGTCTTACATTACTGTACCCAGCCTCTTGTCTTACATTACTGTACCCAGCCTCTTGTCTTACATTAATGTACCCAGCCCCTTGTCTTACATTACAGTACCCAGCCTCTTGTCTTACATTACTGTACCCAGCCTCTTGTCTTACATTACTGTACCCAGCCCCTTGTCTTACATTACTGTACCCAGCCTCTTGTCTTACATTACTGTACCAAGCCTCTTGTCTTACATTACTGTACCCAGCCTCTTGTCTTACATTACTGTACCCAGCCCCTTGTCTTACATTACTGTACCCAGCCTCTTGTCTTACATTACTGTACCTAGCCTCTTGTCTTACATCACTGTACCTAGCCTCTTGTCTTACATCACTGTACCCAGCCTCTTGTCTTACATTACTGTACCCAGCCCCTTGTCTTACATTACAGTACCCAGCCTCTTGCCTTACATTACTGTACCCAGCCTAGCCTCTTGTCTTACATTACTGTGCCTAGCCTCTTGTCTTACATTACTGTACCTAGCCTCTTGTCTTACATTACTGTACCCAGCCTCGTGTCTTACATTACTGTACCCAGCCTCTTGTCTTACATTACTGTACCTAGCCTCGTCTTACATTACTGTACCCAGCCTCTTGTCTTACATTACTGTACCCAGCCTCGCGTCTTACATTACTGTACCCAGCCTCTTGCCTTACATTACTGTACCCAGCCATGTGTCTTACATTACTGTAGCCAGCCTCTTGTTGATTTTCAAGGCTGATGTGGTGCTGTCTTACAATAACCAGGAGGAAAAGGCTAGGTTTGGGAGAAGTTTGACTGTGGCATCATTCAGGCAGAAGGTAATCCATTTCACACTTCGTATTTATTTATTTTTTTTTTTGATTGGTGTTTTACGCCGTACTCAAGAATATTTCACTTAAACGACAGTGGGCAGCATTACTGTGGGAGGAAACCGGGCAGAGCCTGGGGAAAACCCACAACCATCCACAAGTTGCTGACAGAACTTCACACTTATGGCCGAAGAGGAAGCAAGCATGACCTAGACTTGAACTCACAGCGACCACACACACTTCCTATATCTCAATAGCTACTTAAATCCATTCGCTTTCATGTTAACTGGCATCCAGCAAACAGGGATCAATGTCACAAAACTTCCCTCCTAAACAATGGCTTCTTTTGTCTACAGGACACACTGTGTCCTGTAGATAGCATCAGTCATGAAAACTTAACAAGAAATTTTAATTACAGTGAAGGTGTGTCTAGTTGTGTACCGTAACAGTCAAAACATTTGGAATGCATAGACAAGACAGAGAACTCTGGCTCTCTGCAACACAACCTGTGTTCAGTTGAGTTCCCGTTCGTCAGTGTAAATAGGTTCGCATGTGGAAAGCAATAAAACCAATCAGCACTCAGCTACGCGTTGTTTTGAACTGCTGAGAGGTGTTTGTGTATTTGAAACTCTGCTGCAACTTCTCAAGGTATTGCAGATAATGTGAGACAAAATTCTACGAAATTAGTTGTGGTACTTCACGTCACATCCAGCAAGTTTACACACATTCATGGTACCCTTGAAAAGTTTACCTGACTTTAGCTCAAGAACGAGGATTGATTGTTCACGTGATAGTAGACAGAAAGTGATGTAATTGATTACTGTAGTGTAATAGTGATTAAAGTGTGAAAATCATGCAAACTTTTAGATCTACTGATACTTGATATTTCCCATGTTTAAATGTTTTAAGAAATAAAGAGAATTGCAATTTGGTGTGGCTTTTGCTAGGTAACTGCAGACCACATTCTTGTTGTGAGGGACTGAATCTGAAGACAAGCTTTTCATTCCACTTTCAGAGCTCTTTGGTGATCAGCGCAGCCCATAGTTCTTGGAAATCAGTTCGCTTACAAGGAGCTGTCGGGGTTTATTCTGTAAACAAACATTCTGAAGGCAAAACTTCAAGGAAGAGATTCATGAAGCAGGGCCAATACAGGAGCTGTGGATAACGTTGAGAAAATCTTTCCACCTGTTTGTGTCATTTTAATCAAATGTCCATGCTTGTTTTGTGATTTTTGGTCTTTTGAAAACTTTTGTCCCTATGAAATGTTTATTTATTTATCTGATTGGTGTTTTACGCTGTATTCAAGAATATTTCAATTATACAATGGCGGCCAGCATTATGGTGGTAGAAAGCCAGGCTTTTATAGTGGGGAAACCCCCTATAAAATGTCACATTGACTGTGATAAGATTGACCAGTCTTATAAGTTAATGGAAAAAGTGTGCAAAATGTGTACAGTTATTATGAAAATGTCACTAAGTACAGTTAATTTGTGTTATTAATGATGCAAGCTTCACAAAACTGTGGAAATTATTTCTCTACAACCCATAAAATGTTTGAAAATGTTCATTTTGGTTTGCAGTGGCAATTGAAAAGTTTGAAAAACTAGGGTAATCTGAACATGAAAGTTTGTACTAATAATGGTGCTAGGATAATAGTTCCGTGGGATTTCCTGAAAAACCTTTTCTTTTGTGAGTACAAAGTTCGTGTTAGCTATGTTAGAAAAGGTCAGTCATCTGTAATTGCTGAGAATACAATATCACAGACAGACACAAAGGCAAACATATGTATGTACCCATTCCAAGGCTTGTCCCTGTTCTTGGTTTAACAGATATGACATCTTAACTTTGTGAATAGGTACACAAGAGTTCTAAAAAGGACCTGGTATGGTATTTGGGGAATCTGTCCCGGTGCAAGAAACTGTGCACCTCAAGAAGTGAAACTGACTATAGCTGTGATTGACAACAGCTCGTAAGGCTGTTTCTTTTTTTTCAGCTCTGTTTTACTACTCTTTTCCTGTTACATGGCAAGCATGTATTGAAGCAGTGTATTGTCATAAAATCGAAAAATGGTGGCTTGCTCTAGTCACACTGAAATATGGTTTTTTTGCACTTGACACAGTAGAGTGGGGAAAATTACTGTACCAGAGATGTAACTTTCTAAAAAAATCTGGAGCACGCATCCATGCACCAATCAGTTAAATACATATATAGCAAATGTTCAGCCTCATTCCTTCGCTACACATAACATGTTAATGATAATGATACCTACTGGACCAGTGTGCTCTCAACCAGGATTCACTCATGATTTAGTTATAGTGGCCGAACGTTACGTAATACCATGGCTTAATAATTATGCACTGTACTTCGTGATTAATTATTTTTGCAAGACAGCCCATATTCTTACTCACACAAAAATGTATGTTGGCAAAGAAAAAAAATCCCCACAAAGATTCAAAGTCTTCTTCGAGGTGAAAAATATTCTCCACAGTGACTGTCAGTTAAGTGTACTATGAAGGATGCCTGACAAAATTGGTCACATTACAGACGTCAACCAAAACAAAACTTCAACAGCATGTGGAAATACACACATGAAAATTTCAGCAAAGATATTTTCTGGTTAGCTTTGATCTTTATACTGTAAATTAAAGACTCAGTGCCTCGTTTGAATGAAAAAATCGTCATTTTTGATCTTGAGAGTCTTTTTGGCGAGTTATTACTAAGCAATCATCTCTTTTAAAGTTATATAACTTTAATGGGTGATTCAACCAAGTTTTATACTTCCGATTTGGAAATTAACAGAATTGTGGTGGGATTTTGAAGTTTTCTTATCGTACCGACCCCCAAATAGGTGTTTGCTGTGAATCAAAAACGATTCCAGTGTATTTCCCTAGATAGTAGTGTCAGAGTAATATTTACTTCTCTTGTTAAACTGTGATAAATATTAAATCAGTTTTCTTATTTTTTTACGGAATTGTTTTATATGCAATGGTATGATTGATCTACTAAATTTGTTATTCTTATTAAAACGTTTTACATATAGTACACATTGTACAGATGTTTTTTTATTGATTTATTGTTGTGTGTTTTATATGCCTAATTTTTTATCTTTTTAGACGTTTGTTGTTAATGATAGGCATTTTTCTTTCCATTTGTGAACTTTTTGATGTTTACACTCAATCTACAGAATGGTTTCACAGAGAGCTTTTAAACATAAAGTGCTTATGTACCCAAATTGGATTCTGATGGGAGATTTGCCCCTTTGTGTGATGGGAGCATCTTCGATTGTTTATTGTTACAAGGCAGGCAACAAATTCACTACCCAAGGCCAGGTTTGAACCTGAACTTTGATTGTTCTCATGATTGAGAGACTAGTGGAAATGTAATTCTTCAACCTTTTCACATGTTTGCAAGGTGTTTATTCAAGCACATTCTAAAGACACTCCTTTGTGTTGACAAAATTATACTTTTTACATTAATTATCCACTAGTGTAGTTTTGTCTCCAAAATCAAATCAAAAATCTGCATAAATTGCACTGAAAGTTGTTCTTTCACATGCAGAAAGTTTGCAGACTAAGGGTACTAACCACTAAACTGCAGTGTGCTCCCTGAAGCATCTAGTTGTGTCTAGATGTCCTTAGATGTAGTCTGTTGTACTTCGATAACAATAACAAGGTGACTTTTCGACGCGTTTCGGTTGATTTTTCTGTGTGAGATTGCAAGTTGACTTTGCCTAATTTTAAAAGTGGAGGTGCTTTATGTACAGAAAAGTACCTGTATGTAATTGGTTCAGAAACCTCTTGAAAATTCGGACTGGGTTACATTTGAGTTTCCGAAATGGGTTTTTTTTTGTTCAAACATTCAATTGGATTTGCAAACATCAATATTTTGCCTAAAATCTATAGTATTTACCTGATTCTTCAATCTAAGATTTCTAAGGTGGAGTAATCAGAACAGACACCGCCATACTTCCTGTCACATAACTGACAAAGTTTGGAACAAGGACTGCTCAATGTCCAGTTACAAAGACGCATGGCACAGTGGTTAGTTTGCTAATACGGCATAATGCCCTACGAGTTTATCACCCATGCGATTGCTGTGAGTCCAGCTCATGTTGGCTTCATCTAATGATGCTCATACATGTATGTAGGAAGGACAGCCCGGGTTTCCTCTCACCCTAAATCTGGATGGTATTGTATATGTGAAATATTCTTGAGTATAGTGTAAAACTCCAGTCTTATTAATCCAGTGAAGAAGCATATAGCAGGGGATCAGCGTTTCTGGCAGTTAGGTAGCTGAACAGTTGGTACCAGATTCAAACATATGACTGCATGTATGTAGGTGAATGGCTATCAGTCTCCTATAGTACCGGTATTTCACCCTTTGCGCATTCACAACCATGTCATCTTTTTGTGGTTACCATAAAATTAAAACTACAGAGATCAATGATCTACAGAGATCATTAGAACATAAAATAGTTTTTAGTATGTCAATAAAGCAAACAATTTGTTGTAAGGAGCCTCCGTGGCCTAGTGTTGTCGCGATTGCTGCGAGTTCAAGTCCAGCTTACACGGTCTTCTCTTGCCTTACGTAGGAAGGTCTACCAGCAACATGTGGATCGTTTAATCGGTTTCCTTCCGTCAGAATGCTGGCTGCCGTCGTGCGAGTGAAATATTCTTACGTACGGCATAAAACACCAATCCAATAAATCATGTTGTTGAGTGATGGATTGATGCTATAAGCTTTACTCAAAAGAGTATTTCACTTACCAAACACAAGGAAACAAGTGAACCCTGAGGAAACCACCACACCATTTCGACCATCTGCAAACATTTCTGGTCCTGGCTGGCTGTAATACTTATGGATTTGCCCAAATCATGAGTGAGGCCATTTGCATGCCATAACTCCTCACCAAGTTGTTTTGAATAGCTGCAGATTGAGCAGGAGAAATTTAATCAAGTTTTCAGTCCAGCTCCGCTGACGAAGTCTGGATAGTCTGTACAGAATACCAGACCATTCAATCTGCAGGGCTGCCCTATTCATTTATATTTATTTACTTCATTGTTGTTTAATGCCATATTCAACAATTTTTTCATTCATACAATGGCAGTCACATTAATGGGTGGAGGAAACCAGGGTGACCAAGGAAAACAACCAAGAGGAACATTTGTGGTTTTCAACAAACGTTCTATTGTTCACATGAGCATCATCAGCTCATTTTCACCACTGTGTCCAAGACTGGTATTGAACCCTCACCTTATGTCCTAGCAACAAAAAGTCAAGTGGCCCTAACCATGGACATTTTCAACTCCTTAATTATGACAGCAGCCGATCATTAGATATTTATAAAATATTTTCATGCTCTAGTGACAACTCCTTCCTTCTCAGTCCATGTTTTCATGATAGCTTTGTTCTTAACAGTCCAGACTTGTGCTGTTTATTTCAGCACACCTTTGTTAACATGAAAAAAAAAAACAGACTGCTACATGTACATCTGTCCTACCACAATGCGTGCAGATGACATTCTGTTTTCCTTACTTGGAATTAATCAACTCCAACTGATGTTTGCATTGATGTCAGGACTGGACAGATTGAAAGGTTGAAGTCAATGCAGCAACTAGTATCTGATATCCAGGAGTTCTTTTCTAACAAAGCCATCAGTTACATTGGTGTATTATCATTATAAAGCTTTGTTATTAGACTGCCAAAGGACATTAGATAACCTCTTAATTTCTCAAGTATGTTTTGAAACCCGAATAGCTTCTGAATATTCTGAACAGTTAACAAACCAGACTAAAAGGCACTGATTGCTCTGTAAACACACACATAGCCAAGATCAGTTTTAGCTGTATCTGCTTGATCAACAAAAAAAAAAAAAACTAATTTATAATGAAAAACAAAACAAGGCAGAAAATGTACAGGAAATGTGAACTATTTATTCACAAATACTGAATATAAAAATAAAAAATATACAGACTTCACACCTGAAACCAAGAGTTAGAAGGTAATGTACGAGTGTGTGTTTCTCTTGGCTATTTGGTGTTACATAGGTACAATCAGCACACCCTAGTCAATGCTGGACTGAAGCCAGAAATTGCAAGCATAATTTTGGGGTAAATTTTGCCCAATCAATGAAGCCAAAACTTACAAAAAAAAGGGGAGGTAATTCTCGCAACATAACAAGCACTGAGGCTAAGAATTTTAACAATCCATCCCATGAACAGCAGATTTAACTGCCAAAAGCCAGCTGCAAATTCAGAACCAATCAGAGCTGAAGACAGAAAAAAAAATCTTTAACTGTTATTGAATTTCCCAGGCGTACCTATAACTGAAACAACAACAACAACAAAAGAAAACGGTAAGTATTAACTGATTAGCTAGGATGGGGTATGTGGAAATGGAAGTGTTAATGTGAAATCTCTCAACCACACTAAATATGCGTACATACATCATTTTATCCTCATATATTAGTACAAGAAACATGTAATTCATTGAACGAAGCTTACAATGTTGTATAAACATGACCATCAAAAGGTTTATTTCATTATTCATGTTCACAGACTTGTAATTTATGCATCTTCAAAGTTTAGGCAATTGCTCTTCATGAAAGGCAAATACCATTCAATTTTATGTTTTTTTTTTTCTAATCAAACAGGAGATAAATACAGCTTTACAGTATATAGGTTGGATCTACCAAGTATTTGTACAGTTGTGTTTGGGATCTACCCCCAAATGCATGAAATGAACACAAATTCTCAATGAAGTAAACATGAATGCTATAAATTCACTCTCTGCATGTTGAAATATAAACAATATATGCCTATGTGAAAACAATGTAGACCTATGTGAAACAATATATATATAGGCCTATGTGGAGTCTCTGTATACACAGAGGAAGTAGTCATTATGCTGCAGTTGTCGGCAGTATGCTTCCAAAATGTGCCATATTTATCACAATATATAGAGAATAATAATAAGAACAAAAATTATCACCAAAAAAAAAAAAAAAAATAATGAAAATTTTTTGGTGTATTATAGAAATAATTTCCCAATATTTCCAGTTCGTGCTTATTGTCATGATTAGTGGAAGATACAGCTATAGGTGAAGGTCTATCTACAAGAAGTATGTACATGATTGAAGACTGGAAGTACCTAGTAGATCTGATAATTAATCATAAGCTCAACCTCCCAGAGTATTGGGAAAAAAAAACTGTGTAATCTTAATTCATATCTAAACATTACATATACAGATTCTAGGCCAAAGCTAGAGAAGTAAATCAACAGTAAATATCACTGCAACTGTCCCTACATTTTTCACAGCAATAAACTTATGCTATTAAACAAGATAAATTTGCTATCAAGATTTGCTTAAATAGCTGGGATCAAATATGTATACCTATATACAAGATGCAATCTCATGGCATCAAGATGTGCCACTGTCCTAGAAGCTCGTCAACAGGATGCCCCCCCTCCCCGCCCATGTAAACACAGATACAATAAAACAAGTCTACAGAATCTGTAAACAAAAAATATGATGACGACAACAGCAGAACGAACGTGTATACCATATAAATTATCCTGACTTTGTGCCCTCACTACAAAGCAGTGAGCAGTCAAAGCAGAAACAGTCCACTCAGTGGAGAAAGTTATCTCCCCTTGGTTACAAATATACAGTTCTTTCCCCTTTGTCCAGGTTTTAATTCTTCATATGGTTTCTTGCATGGTAATGTTTCACCCTGCATACCACACAAAACTTAGTATCACACGGGTACAAAAGAAAACAGTGGGTTAGGTTATAAGACACACAAGAAACATTCCCCACACACCCATCCTCCACAGTTCTAGCTTGGTTAGATGCTCCCGAGAGAATTTACCTGGACACTTGCCCAAGCTATGATCACAAATCAGCACAAAAATTGACTTGTGTCTCAGTCTATAGAAGTCTGCAGGCTGCCTTCTCTGTTCTCAAACAGCCTGCTGTGAATACATGATCAGAGATATAAACTGGGCAGTCCTAGAATCTGAGAGGAGCGTAAATGCATGGAGGATCACAAAGCAGCATCTTAGTTGTCAGTCTACAGGAAGTCTTCACTATATACACAATTGTTGTCTCTGCCGACACAGTGTTTGTTCATTGCCTTACACAGTCTTAGATGATGAAGTTCTGTGGGTCAGGCACATGTTCAAGTCCAACAGGTTACCCCAGAGGTTCGTGCCACACCTGGATCTAGTGAGAATGATGTGAGATTGGAGGTGGACTACCTGTGGTCACGTGACGTCCGGCGCCTTCTGTTTGTAGTCACTGGCTCTGGGTGTTCTATAACATAAATCACATTCATTAAATCAATTTTAGAATTTTAAACTATTATATTGTAACATACTATCAAATCTGAACACAATCCCAGGAAATTGGTTCCTGATTGTTTCTTTGACTTGGGTTTAACATAGCTTGCATCATCATTTCAGTCACATCACATCTGTGTCTTTTTACAGACCGGACCAAATGCTAACATAATTGAAGTGCTGCCTCACTAGATCACCATGCCAAAGACACCTGACCCACCACTGACACCAGATAAACCAGTACTTAGGCTTTACCTGAATTTCGATAGTGTAATCAGATAATGCTAAAGTAGCAAAGACAAGTGTGCTGAGTTGCTTGAATGATCAAATTTTTACGTTCAATTCAAACTGACAACTAAACACATGTGTTGAAAGAGTAACATTAGCAAGAAATAAATCAAAAGTTATTATCTCTTTAGCACCTTTGTGATGTCATAAAAAACACATATGGTCCATTTCAGTTGGAGCTAATACTGATACATCCTTCAGCCTTTGGATAAAATCCACCACCTTATTGTTCATGCTGTATAAACAAGAATTTTTCACTTATACAACAGCTCTCAGTTTTACAAGAGGAGGAAACGAACACACAGAGAGAAAACCACCAAGCATTGGTAAGTTACTCATGAACTTTCCCACATGTGACAGACACTTCTTACATTGACATAAGACTGCACAAACCACTTATTGTCAGAACTGATGACCATGTTATTAGTGAGAGTGAAGGATCAAAGAAGTTGCCTGCCAAAGTTCAGGATGACTGAACCCTGTGAAACCACTATTTATTTATTTATTTATTTGATTGGAGTTTTGTGCCGTACTCAAGAATATTTCATTAGTACAACAGCACCCAGCATAATGGTGAGAGAAAACCAGGCAGAACCCACGACCATCCACAGGTTGCTGACAGACCTACCTGTGGAAGCCATTTGTACGGTGCTGCTAGGGGAAGACCTACCTTTGGGTTTCGTAGAACGTGTTGTGCGCTTGTATTGTTGATCAGGTGATTCCTCTCGTTGATCTGGAGTTCGGTTACGGGTTCTACATACAGGTGATCTGTCACGCGTGGCTGGAAAATACAGAATGACCGAATGAATACGTCATAGTTAAAAATTTTCCAGTCATATGACGAGGAGCCATTAGGCGTTTGTACATATACTGTGGAGCTTACTCGTGTGATCAGAGTAGCAGCATTGTTGCAAGGGGATTTACAAAGCATAAAGAGATATAAAATTGTCAAGCTTTCATTATTTGTGAACTTTCCTGTGTCCATTATTCATGGGTCCTTGTTAATGTCAGCAATAAGCTGTTGACAATGCTCACTCATGAAGTCTTAGGCCATGTCGACACAGTGCAAATTTCAAATTTCACAACCCTAAAGAAAATACATACCCTTTATAGAATGCGACAAATTGCACAGTGTGAATGTAGCATACAACACAGGGCAGTCCTATTTACAGTCAACTAATCTAATTTGACAAATCTTTTTGACATGTTGCACCATGTGAACAAAGCTTTACATGAAGTTCACTGGAGATCACTTCCCACCCATCAGGATGAAATGCGCATATTCCACACAAGGAAAAGTGAATAGTGTACAACTTGCCAAAGGCTGGAGATTTATTTCCTTGAACAATATATCGGCACAGGCCATTATCGCTCAAGTGAAAACATCTTGAGTATAGCAGTCAACATACAAAAATGCCCCCTCCTCCACTTCCCACCACCCTCACTTCAGAACATCTTGTGAAGATTTGCTTGTAAAGTGTGCAACAGTGTTTATGTATTAGTTAACATTTGTTAAAGACCAGTTATTTTCCACAAAATAGCACGCCTGGGAAAAGTTTGCCCTGTGGCTTAGCCTTGGCACTCCAGTTTCCTCCATTCATAAAATTGACTGCCACCATTAATACATGAAAGATTATTTTGTATGAAGTTGTATGAAGATCGAAACAAACAAATAAAGACATTTTACTGACCAGAAACACATTTTCACTTATTTTGATTGGTTTAAATTCCATATATTGATCCACTTGAAGAAAAGCTATCAATGTGAAAAAAAATCGCAGATACAGCATTCAATCACTTCAATGAGAGGGAAAAAATAACTCACCAGGTGCAGTACTCTTGTCCAGGACACCCGATGGAGACTGTCGGTTCCGTCGAGAGCTTCTGGTCACATGTTCCTCCTCATTGGCTTTCAGCACTCGCTCAGACGCCTTACCCCGACCCTTAACATCACTATCAGTCACTGCCGCATTTTGCTTGACATCACGCTTAGAGTCACGAAGGACAGGTTTTGAGGCATCACTGCCTCGACGTGTGTCCTTCTGCTGACGAATGCCAGCTTTTTCCTCCCCACTATTCTTGGGATCGGCATCAGGATGTGCATTGTCCACATGAGTGCCTTCCACAGCTGTGTGATCTGCAGAATCCCCTATGTCATTGTGATCACAGGATGTAGAGTCATTGCTTTCCCCATCCATCAACACGACTCCATCCTGCTCACCAGATTCACCATGGGTTTCATCAAGGCCATCAACTCGTGAGCGTTTAGCTGCTGTGTGCTCACCAGCATTTCCATCGGCATCAGGCAAACGTCTTCTGCTTCTCCTCTGTCGCAGTTGTGGACTGGCCTCTGCTTCAGGAGATACCTTATTGCCATTATCCTCTTCCTTGCGTTTTGGGGTTTTTGTTGCTCGGCCTGCACGAGGTGCTTCTTCTATTTGCTTTCCACCACGAAGCGTCTTTGTTATTAAGGGAATTTCTGATTCGCTGATTTTCCTTGCAGATCTGTATGGCCGCAGATGTTCCTCCTCCGGCTTCGACAAGGTTCCATCCTCAATAGCTGTTGGTCCTAGGCTCTGGGTGTTATCACAAATGCTCTCTGTATTGGAATCAAAACTTGACTTGTGATCTTCAGTTGGAAGATGCACTTCATTACAGATTTCTGTGACAGCTGACACACTGAGTTGGTCAGCTTGGCCGGATTCCACAACAGTCGTGGACATTTCAGGTTCACAAGCTGGAGCTTGGAAGGGTGGATCACCAGACAGACCTTCAGGAGTACTTTGTTCAACAGGGATGTCTTGACCTTCAGTTACATCAGCCATAGAATTTGGTAAAATGTCTTGTTCAGGACTTTCTGAACTGACCTCAATTCCTCTTTCAGTATTCTTGAGTTCTGCACATGGAACAGCTTCTCCTGGAGGATCTTCAGACAGGTTTCTCTCTGGAGGACTGACTTCTGGGTTTGCCTGAGGAAATACAGAAGAGCAAGGCTCATGTGAGATGGCTGTTGATGGATAAGTTTGGATCTGAATAGTTACTGGACAATGGGTATCCTCAGATATTGACTCCATGTTAGCAGGTTGTGTCTGTTCCTTTGCCTCCCCAAATGCTGCTGCTTTTCTATTGGGCTCAAGGGATTCTTCTGCCTTTTCCTGGGGCACTTTAAAAGCTGATGCCATTTCACCGGGCTCAACAGAAGTTCCTGCATTTTTGTTGGGTTCCCATGAAGCTGATGCATTTCTGTTAGAATCCTCAGAAACTGATGGTATTTCCCTATTCTCCTCAGTAGTTGATACCACATCCTTGGACTCCCTAAACGCTGATGCAATTTCCTTGGGATCCGCACATGCTGATGCCATCTCCTTGGACTCAACAGAAGCTGATGCCTTTTCCAGGGTTTCCCCAGAAGTCAATACCCTTTCCTTGGTTTCTCCTGAAGCTGGTGCGTCTTCCTTGGAATCCCCAGATGCCACCGAGACCTCTTCTACAGTGAAAGTAGGTTTTTCCTCAGCTGCTGTACTTTTTGCACTTTCTTCCACGTCACCTGGCATGTCAGAGGACTCTTCTGTGTGAGCATTGGAGGACTCAACACCGCTGGTTGGTGCCAGTTTTTCAGACCTCGTACTTGGCAGGGGTGGGCAATCATGGCCTACATTGGACTCCTTTACTTCTTTACATTGCTCTGTGTCAGCAATCTGAGCACTAGAACCATCAACACTCAACTCTGAGGTGGTATTTCCAACTGTGGTTTGATCACAAGCTGGTGTTTCAACACTCGACACATGATGCATAATGGAAGATTGTGAGGGGTAAGACAATTTGGCCTTGCATAGATCTTGTCCCTCTTGACCTTCTGAATGTTCTGAAACCCCAGTCTGCACCTGTTTGCCACTATGTTCAGTCTTAAAGTTCTGTATTGCAGAAGGTTCATGCCGTGCATTGGATTCAGACACAGTTACGTCTACAGTAGTCATTGTATTGCTTTCAGAAACAGCTGTGTCTGCTCCACTCAAAGAACCCGTAGTTGCTTCCACTTTAACAAAAGTAGTTTCTACAGATGTTTGTTCATGAGTTATTTGCTGCTGCCCAGAAGGTTGTGTATTAGCACCGTTCCAAGACTGAACATGGGCACTGTCTACTGTGCCTTGTGCGCGAGAAGGACCATTGTTCAAGGAGTCTGTTGCTTGAACAGATTCACGTTTTGGAATATCTTGTCCATTGTGATCAATACCATCAGTTGGAAAACGAGACTCAGCCATGCGTGTCAGAGCTGTCGAGTTGAAAGATGAAGAAATTGGCATGTTGCCGAGTGGAAGAGCGGGGTGGCTGCCTGGTGCTGGAAATACATGGGGACTTCGAGTTCTTGGAGACTGTGGTTTCGGTAAGCCCATGGTCATAGCTTCTCCTGGGCCAAACCGCACAGGGCTCTTCGGAGGTGTCAATACACTACTGGCACCCTGAACAGATTCGTAGCCCAAGGGCGGGGATTTTGAGTAAGATGAGCTAGCATTGTGGCTAAGTAAGTTTGGATGTCCTTGATTACGCCTAGCAAGTTTCACAGATGCTTCAGGGTCTTTGGCTGATCCAGGCAATGGCTTCACCACCTTCTGCATGGACTCTGTTAGAAGTTTGGGCAAAGGCAAAACTGATGCAAACATGTTAAGCATATTGCCTCCTCCACCAGACTTGCTGGTCGGAGACTTTCTTGTGTACATGCTGGTCACATTGGAACCTTTCAAATGATCGGGGCTGCCTGCCCGAAGACTCGAAGATGGCAAACCTGGACAGATCCCTCTTTGCACAGTAGGATTGGGCTCAGCAGAAATATAGTTTTGCACTGCATGATCCTCAATCATTTGAACATCATTAGAATTGCAGTTTTTTATTAACTCCTGGTCAAGAATGTCCCCCGTTATCACTGGCAGATTTGGGTGAGCAGCATGACCACCAGATTTCATCATACACTCCACACTGTCACTTTGTTGACTCCCATGGTCATTGATGTGACAGTTAGCTACTTCACGCTGAGAGCTTCTGTGCTCCCCAAAGTCCATGGGACCATTAGCATCACTATGGGTGTTGACCTTCTGCACTTGCGCCAGTTTCACTGGACTCTGCGAGACACTTGTCCTACCATGTGTTGTGTTGTTGGTGTAAGAGGTCCTCACCATATATGGGTCCGATGTCACAGCCGTGGCTGTGGGCTGGGTCATGCCATGAGCTGCCTCAAGAGAAGTTGATGCCGACACAGAGCTTGCAGTATTGCACATTTGAACATTAAGGGGATTGACGTAGTGTTGATTATAATTTAAAGCTTCATTAGAGCCATGCCTTAAGTTTGCACTGGGCCTACAGTTTTCAGTGATGGTCGGCGCAGAGGCTGTGGCCACAGTTTGAGTCCGTGACGCAGCGGTATCATTCTGTTGAGAGGAAATGGGTACAGGCCGGGACACGTAGGAGTTAACTGAATGGGTGTCCACAGAAGAGGAGTAGCCTTGAGAGAAGTTTACTGAGCTGTTATGTGAGGGGACAGCTCCTAGCCTAGGTACTGTCTCCACGTAAGACTTGTAGGTAAGAGGCAAGCTGCTGGAGACACTGCCGGAGACACTGGTCACTCCGGTAGAGTCTGGAGCAGGGGGTTTATGCAGTCGCATGTTTTTCATTACAGTATCAGATTCTGGGCAAGCACTGGATGCATTATCAAAAAGTTTGGCTGTCCTCAAATCTGGTAGACCTGGGACAATACTAATAGCACTGGACTGCAAACGGGGCTTCACCTCAGCAAGTTCCCCAACACCTTTGTCCTTATGACCTGCAACAAAATAAACAGTTTATGAATAAATGATTATTTCAGAGCAATATAAACTTGCTCACCTACAACACAATGGTACGTTAAAGTGCACTTCTGAAAAACATAAACTCGCAACGATATGGCTGAAATATTGCCAATGTGGCATTAAGCCATAACCATTTATTCATTCTAAACATTAACATGTTTAGAACAAAAACAGCCATTTCAGAGAATACCTCATACAGTACCCTATCCTAGAGTCATACACCAAGCATTCACCAGTGAAACAGATGAATCATGCATACATACTGGCTGTAAAAAGAACACTTTGAAATATTTTGGCCTCTTTTTGCCTGAATGTACGGTAGTCCAAACTGTTCACCAATCCCAACAAATTTTCACAGAACATTTCTAGGCAATAAAATGAAGTGAATCTCTATCGCCTTATCAAATTTACCTACACATACTTTATGGTGTGTGCATGTCTTTGTGTACCAGGGCACCTCTGTTCATCTTTGTAGTAGATTTAAAGAGAATGAGAGTACATGTATGTAATACTTTACATCATTCATAAATTAAAACTGAATAGATTGATAACTGTCAGTGTACCTGTATGTGTATGTTATTCTACTCAGAAATGGATAATGTTGTTGACCAAATATATGTAAACAAAGTTCTATTTTAGACGTTTTGTCAACGTCCGTGTAGTTATTCCATGTACATACAGGGTTCGCACAGGTGATAAGAAAATAAATGCCAAGGCTTTCCCTGCACTTTCTTGGAAAGTAAACAAGGCACAAATACAACAGAACGTGAAAGGTTTTACACTGTTTTACTTTTTCACATCTATGACATTTACTTCACTAAGCCACCTGAAATCCAAGAACTTTCAAGGACCATTGCTAAGAAAACAGTAGATGTCAAGCACTTTCAATGCCTGAAATTTCTAAAAAAAATCAAGTACTTTCCAGTTTTTCAAGAGGCTGTGCAAACCCTGCACATATTGTTCAATATGGGCAGAAATCATGATATATGTACACTGTATATTTTAATCATAAAAAGGATAAAATCAATAATAAACAAACAACCTTCACTACAATAGACTAGATTTTTATATAACACAATACTTCTTTGTTAAGCAAATGATGAAAACATCTGTGCTGTGGAATTCGGTGTAGGCCTGTATTTTTGTCCCTCGATATTTTGCATTATAGTTTAAGCTTAGATCTACAGTATTCTTTATCTTCTATTGCATTCTTCTACAACAGAGGCAAATATTTTTCTCCTAAGCAATTAATAAAGACTTGTACAGATTTACTGTAATATTCTCAATTTTTTTTTAATTTATCAGAATATATTATAGAAATTATTTTAATGCCTGTCACTAAAACATAAAATTCCCACACATAACATGAATATTTTACTTTTTTCTTTAAATTGGTATATTTGAGATGTAAGTTACTTGTCTTTTGCATGTACTGTGCTTCACCTAAAGTTTGAACTGTAAAAATACAGCACATAAAGGCTTTAAAATGATACTTTTTGATGCCAACAATGAAGTTATCTTGAAAAGAAATCAAACTTCAAAAAAAAAAAAAACTCGTAAGTTGCTTAATAAGGTGGATGAATCAAGCAAAATATGTCACTTGAAAAATACTAAACTTTAGGTGAAATAAAGTATTTCTATTTAAATATCTGTGTATAAATTATAACAGTTTAAATTAAGGCTATACCTGTATTTAAACTGTATATGTACAAGAATATCCAACATGAATAAGGAATAATAAGAGTTGATAATTTTTTGAAAACAACCGTCATCATATTTGTTAAAACAATATGGCTGAAATATTGTCAATTTGGCGATAGGCCACGATCATTTATTCAATCTCATCATATTTAGGAAGATAAGCCCTTGTTGCCCCTCGTTTCAAATTCAACAGTGCTACAGATAAGTGGCAAACAGGCATAAATATGCCTACAAAATTAGATGATACGCTTCTAAAATTAAACTGTACAGCCTGCAGATTTGTGTGTACACCTAAGTTCCCGAAAGCTAGCGTACATGCGAGATTGAAAGGAGGCAGTCCTGTGGAAATCAAAAGTAAATCTCCACAACAAACCATGTGCTCCACGTGTTAGTTTTCTGACACTGTAGGCTACAGCAAAAGCTCCTCTGCCACCACCCACAGCCGTGGAGAATGCCAACCGTGATATTTGGAATCGTGACATTCTCAAGTGTTCGCCATGAAGATGTAGGAAAGAGTTAAAAATGGTCTTTTTGGTTAGTATACTGCACAGAAACATCCTAATATCGCTACCAAATGTCTGATTTCAATTCCACACGAATCGTCAGTCTGCAGTGTTAAAGTATCATCGAGGGTCCAGTTCCTGACACATACATAAACCTATGATTTTGTGAAGGGATAAGCTAATGCAAAAGAATAAAAAAAGATATCATGAGAACAGCTAGAAACATATCCACAGAAACACTTTAGACATATACTGCCAATAATTAAAGCATGAAATAATAAACTCTTTTCTTCTAATGTAGGCCCTACATTTGGATTTAGCCTACATCAACAACCGTTTTATCATCTTTTGACCCAACGACGGCAGTTTGTATGGGCAAAGCAATGCTTAGACAGGTGAAAGAAAATTTACCTGTCGCATCAGGAAGGTTACCATAGAGAAAAAAAAATAATAATATTGCAACCCCTGCTATCAAAGCACAAGGAATGAAAACTTCAGAATAAAATTGACAGTGAGTAAGTTATTGAAAATAAACTACACACAGACTGATGCGAGATAAATGTATTCAATTTATATAACTTCATTCAAATTCATTCCTTTTGCAGAAGAGCTGAAATAATTACTTTTATTCTTGAATGTTTTTGAGCAGTTTATATGTAGGCCCACATATACTTGAACACTAGGTAGTCATATAACTGCAAAGGTAAAAATCTCTGTACCCGTTACATGTCAGCCTATGTATACATGTTTACACATGTAAGCCTAATTTTTTTTTTCACCCCCTTTCACTCGATCAACTACACACTTTCCAGGTGTATTACTGGTGACCCAAAATAGTGAAGTGTTGAGTATTTGAAGAAAATGTGGTCTTCAGCTCCGCGTACTTGTAAAGTCGGAAGTAACATACTCCCTTTCTTTCAAAGTCTGCAGTACCGTACTCCTGTGACAAAAAATTATATGTTGCACTGTTCAATATAGTAGAAGTGTCATTGAAATTTATTGGGTTATACAATTATTTTATCCAATCGATAATCACACTGGCATCCATCATAACATTCAACTTCATCTTCCTACTGGGTCTGCCACCAACCTGCAAACAGAGAGTCCAGTTTTCTCCCACCATTATACTGGCCACTGTTATACAAATGAAATATTCTTGAGTAGGGTATAGAACACAAATCAAACAAATACAAGAATATTATATTTTATATATCATCTTCCTACCAGCATCTAAATTAGGATCTAACTACATATATCTAATATGCATATGAGCTTATCTCACTGGCAATGATGCAGACTGAAAACCTATCAAAACATATTCACACAATAAAAAGTTCTTGGACAGAATGAAATGTCAGAAGTCACTATGTCACAACAAACAATGTAAGCTGTGAAAATAACCCCAAATTACTATATTTTGCCTAAAGTTTTGTGTGTAAAAATGCCAAAATGCCAAAAAATTAACCAAACTTCACCAAAAACATAACTAGCCCTTGTAACGAGGATTAATCTAGCAAAATGTGTCACTTAAAAAAATAAATAAACTTAAGATGAAATACAAAAAATTATTTCCGAGTAAACCACTCTGATATTACATGATTTTTCAAATACTAATCACCCTTCTGTACTACAGTTTGTACTGAAAAGCAATATTAAAATTGTTGACAAAATTTCATGAAAATTTTGTGAAAATTTAAACTGAACTGAATTTTACATTGAATGACTGCCAAAAGAAGCAATTTTAACAGCAGTACCATGGATAGGTAAATTAAGTTCGATGTAAGTACATGATCAGAATATACAAAGTACATGTTATTGTATGGATTAGGATAACGCAGAGAGCACATGTACATGTATGAATGACCACTGATGTATTTTCTTTTCAATGGGTTCCAAAACACAGCAGTGACACATATGCTGTTTGTTATGCAAATTACACCCAAGAAGACATGAAAAGGCCAAAAGGCACAATGATCACCTCAGCAAAACTGCATATTAATTCAATTTCACTAGGTTCAGTGATACAGCATCACCTACATGATGATAGTTATGTAAATTAGACAAATAAGTTAATATGTAAATTAACATAAGGGCAGACCAGAAGAGGCCAAAAGGCACATGTGCATGTAGGGCCATAATCATCATCTCTGTAAAAGTTCATGACTCTATATTCCATATGTTCAGAGATATAAATGTAGCATGACCAAAAATGGGCAAAAACAGATGAACACAGCCATGACAATACTCTCTTTGCCTTAAGAGAGGTAAAGATGAGTCCTTAGCCTGACGCAGCCAGTATTGGTGCAACAGCTGTAATTCATTAGTATGACAAATTACATGTACATGTATGTGTCACAGGCCGAGAGATTTTCATGGAGTTGCCAAAAGGGAAATAATATTGTCTAGCCTTTCATGCACATTTACACATTCAGAAATAGAAACACAAGTTATCATCTACATAAAGTTAAGACTTTCAGATGTCTACTGACATGTATCTGATTTTGAGTGGACAATCCGATGTTCATTTTTATTCCCTTCAACCATCCACTCACTCCAGTCGCTGTATTCACAAGAAAAAAGAAATATTGTATTTGGTTTAGTAGGCTTATTATTCACTTTCAAGTGTGATCATCGGGTGAACAGTTTTCCTCCTGTCATTCTCTTGATTTCTGGAGAAATATAAGTCTATGGCGTTTAGTTAGGAGTAGAATGAAACTCATTTTTTGTATTTCACTGAATCAATTCAAAATATCTTGATGTTTTTTGGCAATATGTACCTTTAATACAATCAAATTGCAAAGCACGACTGTTTTAAATGCAAAAGCAATATTTCATGTCAGCACATACTGTTTTATTTCCTCGACACTCTTGAGTTTTATCCAATCGCAGGCATGAGGATTTCGCGGAAACGATCGTTCCGTTTCCGTGTTGGCTCTCAGGTTAAATATTCATAGAAGCAAAAGTCTGTTTCCTTCCAAGAAAAGGCTTGGCTACTCACTCAGTGCTGCTTGGTAAACACTGAACAGAATTAACTGTCCGAAGACTTGAGTGAGCCTTCAAAAAGATGTCACCCGGCGCTTGTACTTTGTTGCCGCGAGTGGTCTCACGAAAAATGGACCTTTTTCAATCTCTCTGTGTGCAGCGAGTCTGCAATGCTATCTGCCACGATGGATAGGAAGAAGTACAGCCAATGAATTACATGTAGGGCAGAAGGCCAAGGACGTTGTGATTCATATGACATTCTGATTGTGAGATTCGTTTGATTGCAAGGCTGCTGGAAAGTGTATTGAGCACTGTACTGAGCACATGCTTAATTGTACTCTTCTGGTAGTGGAGAACCGACACAGTTTAGAGTACCCAATACTATCCCTTCTTTTTTCTTTAGTCTGCAGTCAGATACCTCAATCATTCAGTGACAGTTTATAAATTTTAGGCAAAAAAGGTTGAGGAATTACAGTAATTTTTACTCTACAATTTAAATGAAAATTAGATCTGTAAGAAACATCAAACACCAAAATTTATTTTCTAAAATGCCATACTAAAATTATTACAGGTAAATTGGTTCCCATAGCAGAAATTGTTGGGAACTAAAAGAACGCGTCCCACCACTTCCCAGGTACTGAAAAAGTGTTTCCCCGCAATTCTAAAATAATCATGCCTGCAACTGATCAACAGGATTTCCCCATACATGTAATACTACTTACCTTAGTGCTATATGTGTGACTTGTTAATTTTGATGCTTTTCTCACTAGAAATAATGTTGTTTTAAAGCAGGTCAAGCCACACTCATTGCCAGGCACAGTCAGTTGATATGTAATCAATGGTATAGTTTTCTTAATTCTCAGTTGGTCAGTTGCTGTACAGGTAACCCGTAAGTGACTCAGAAAACACATTCAATGTTGTTAAAACACATCAACCAACCCTCATAACTGACATCTGAATGACTTCTTTGCAACAATATTACATTTGATTTCATGCATGTACCTGTATAACATTCAAGTATATTCTATAGTCTAATGGTAATATGTGTGTAGAGAATTCAAATTGCTTTATAGACCAAAAGATATGCATTGACCACAAATTTAATATAACCTGTCACTTTCACGATTCTCCTCTGATTACTTAATTTCACCTGAAGTCTGGCCAACAAAATTGCCCTTTCAGAAGCACATGCATGTAAAGGCCTTAAAATGATGCATTTGAAGCCAACACAAAGAACAAGAATTAACCAAAATTCACAAAAAAAAACTTGTAAGTGTTCCTGTAAGGTGGATGAATTCATCAAAATCAAGCTCCATGCTTATATAATTCAAATACAGTAGTTTTCAAGACACAGTATGATCAACTCACATATAACCGTCCCTCCACTCTTCAAGAAGGAGGCCTAAGCTTATGTTGGCTAGATTTTATATCCCATCAGGCGTGACACTCTAAATATACCTGATGCATTTATAGTCGGTAATTATGCAAAACTCATGCATAATTTCAATAATATTTGAAGCAGTTAAGAAGTTAATGCATAGAAAACAGCAACTAATAAAAATCAAAGGAATCGTTCAATATGCAAAACCTAGGCACAGATCAAGTGTTTTCGAAATTGATCTGACAGGGGAAAAAATTATCCTGAGCATACAATTTTATCTAACTTGGAATCTTTGCAGCATTATTGCAAAAGAGTTGTCGGGTCAATTAAAATCAAGGAAACCACTGAACATGAAAAAGTTATGTACACACCGTGAGAGGTTCTGATGTTACACAAAAGGAACCTGAACATGAAATTTCATAAAAACTGGACGTTATTTATAGCAGGTAAAGCAATGAAAACAATGATCAATCGGATTCATGGAATTCACTGAAGTCTATATACAGCAAATGCAAAACTTTTGCAAAAATTGGGATGCTTTCTGGTTTTACACAACGAAACCTGTGATTTTTATGATCCTCCTTAGGCACGTCCACAGTTTTCAAAAAAAAAAAAAGCGATTGCTACACATTCATTAAATAATATTTCCCATATCAGAAGTTCAAAATGTGGTGGACTATTTTCACAACATATCATCTACAATGTAGATCAAGATGTATGTATTTGCCAATTCAACACACAGGATCAAAATTCACATTACTAAAAAATTGACTCCAAAAAAAGCTTGCTTTGTGGTGTAAGGTTCTAATGTTTTACACTAAGCTGTGCTTCCCAGCATTCCCTAGTGTACAAAACGATTACAGCCTAATCATACACGTATTTACGTTTACAATCTACATAATACTTAAAGTCCACAAGATCATAAATATGTCAACAGCTTACATTATCATAAAGCAAACATGGAATGGCACTCACTGTATCCATTTCAATGCTTATCAAGACTCGTAACAAAGGTGCATTAAGAGCCATTTACAGACTTCTGCTTTATGTAAGTAAAATGATGTTTACACTTTAATGTGAAAGCAGCAGAATAAACTAATATGCCCTAACTAAACTTGTACTTTCAATACATACATGTTCACCATAGCTAGTGCTAAGCCTAAATCACATACATGAACAAGTACATAAATGGAACGCAAATCAAACATTTACTTAATGACCTAAAACTTTGTCCATTCATGACTAAGTTGTTCATATTGCGGGATCCTAAAAGTTCTGAAATGTTTAGGAAAGTGTTATTAAGTTTGTTTGGAATGTGCATTTATAGTGATATCCTACAAGAGATATGCAGAAAAAAAAACAAATTGTAAACAAGGCCTGACTTCTTCATCTAAACAATGTTGGCTAGATGGACTGGAAGCAGGTGCTATCCACGCTACAATCTACATGCACATGTAGCTCTTATAAAGAGACAATATGGGAAGAACCTACTAAGTTTGACTTCAATAGTGACTGAGACAAATGTACATGTGGGACCATTTATCATCTTCCACATGTTTTCAGTAAAGCCGCTTACAGGTTAGTGAGAGTAAATGTGTAAACCAAAAAGAAACAGAATTTTTTTAAACTGTCAGTTGTCACCCCTCACAGCTGTCAGAAAATTAATTTTCTTGTTGCTTTTGTTTGGGTTTGTTTGTTCCTTATCTTTTAACAATCTACAAACGAACCACAGTAATATATGTACAGCAAGAGGCATACATTTAGCTGTTGTTCAACTAATTACTTAACCGGTGACTGGTCTTTTTTGCTTTTTAATTATTAACTTATAATAAGGATTACTATGTTACATTTATCACATCGCAATGGAAGTAAACTAATAGAAGTCAATATTTTATTCCAGTACATAAACTTTCCTAATAAATAAAATAACATTACAGTTTAATGCATTTAGATATAAATTAGGGGAAAAGTTAGGACATTTGTCTCGCTGACCTTAAATGTTGCCAGAGATTTTCATGATTTAAAGAACAAAAATACAGCATCTCATGAAGAACATCTCAAGCTGTTACAAATACAAAAATACATGCACTGTGGTACACAGGGAGATTTACAGTTATAATTTAATTTATTTTTAATAATTCTCCCTCTAAGTGGTGAAAGTTGTCCAGTACTGGTACTTTGCACGAAGCAAAGAAAAACCAACTCTATTTTTATCCAATTCAAACTAAAATACAAAGAAAAGGAATCATCTGAAAAGATGCGGTACACCAAAACAAACAGAATGGTGGTGCTTGTCCTGACCTACATACATCAGCATCAACATCATAAAACCAGTCACCAACCAATCCCATTTTTAACTAAGCTAATTTTCAACACGTGTCAGAAATATACAATCAAATACACATAGGCGTACAAGCGCATGTACATGCCATGGAATAAATACATTGCCCTATTCTGAAATTCCACCTAAAATTTAAAAAAATAACCAGACACCACTTGTATCTAATTCAAATATTTGATCCACATTAAAGTGACTTCATATAAAACTGGACAGTTATCTATTCCCTAAATGTTAAGAACATAATGTGAAATAAGTCTTTAAACTTGAGATTTAAATGCCTGATATATACATGTATATAGTATTACATAAGGGCAAATAGAACTGTCACCATTAGGGGGACAGTTGGACAGCTGAAAGCTCCAAATGACGTTGGTCATACTTGACTGAACACAGTTTCACGGGTACAGAATCACCACTGGCTCTTAAAATGGACAGAACTATGCACACAACTGACAAGTAGTTTGGGTATAATATAGCATAGTTTCAGGTGCAAAACTCAACTTCGGGATATCAATAAACATATTTCTTTGTGGTATTATTGCATTAATATACGTGTACTTAAGTTCATATGGAGAAAATAAGACAGAGTGACACAGCATACATGTAGCCCGGCCATAAGATGCTCTAACATGTTACCACAGAATTAAAAGTAAGTAAACAGTTTCAGGTAATACAATCCCCCTGACCCCTTTCTACTCAAATACTACTTGTCATATTCCAAATACATGACATTTTCACTGTTCCCAACTGACTTGACTGAAGACAATTTCAGAAACAGCAAATTTTATCTGAGAACCACTGTTGGTGCAGAAAAGTTCTAACTTACTGTATAAAAGTTAGAATTTTTCAACTGACACGTTTTACTCCATTCTGACTGACTCATCCACCTTAAAGAACTACTTAAGAAGTCTTTGTGAAGTTTAAATTACTTATCCATAAAATATATGTTTTGTCATCAAAAGTAACATTTTAAGGCCTTCATATAGTTGTGAAAGTGTTTTTTCACATATCAAAGTTTAGGTGAAATACATGTACAGTCAATAAGCTTGGACTTCCCATTGTCATTTCATGAAGCTGCCAATTAGTGTCAATTCTGCCTCCCTTTCAGGCACATCAACAACAAAATTAAGCGAGAAGTACAAAAATCAAGAATACAAACCTTGATAGACAGTGGCTGACATGATGGGAACACTCCTTCCCTTGTCTGTGTGGTAATTTCCATAGGTGTCCCCTCCACAGTAAGACAATGGTGCACCAGAAGACGGGGCATAACCCTGAGTCCTGTATGGTGACACAGTAACCATACCTTTGTCTCTCACAGATGTGGGGTGAGACGAGTCTTTTAGGTCAGCCACAGAAGACACATTAACAGACAGATGAGTGACTTCAGGGTGACACAGCGACATATCGCTTTCACGACTGTGAGTCACTAGCATCCCGTCTGACACCGTGGTCTTGGTGTTTTCGGGAGACTGACACCTGACCTGGTGCACTTGCTCTTTGTCGCACTGTTTTTGTAAGAGCACATTTTTCTGCTCTGTTGGTCGACCGTCTCTTTCAGCACTTACGCACAGGTTTGCCCCATCAGCGTGCGCCTGAGATCCTGAAGCCGTGTTCCAGTGTAGGACTGTTGGATTTGTACTGGCTACAGTTGGATTATGAAGCATCAGAGCCTCACTACAGTTCATCATAGCCTGAACAGAAGAGTCTTTGTGATAGAGTGGATTTCCAGACAATGCAGCATGGTGATGTGAAATGGGGTGAGATGAAGTGGGTATAGCTAATGCTATAGAGGCATGAGTCTCGACTTTGACATGGGATCTTCCATGCTCCACCTTGATGTTCTCAGCCACTGTCAAGATCGGCGATCCTTGAGTGCCACAGGAGCTGGCCGTTTCGTCAGTCAACAGGTTTTCGTCAGCTGCTTCAGACTGACTGCTCAACCCAGAATCATGATTGGAATTGTTAATCTCATCATTTCCTTTTTTTGGTATATCGACTTTGGGATGTGAATATGTTGTTTGTGTTTCGCTGAGTTGGAGTATATTTTGACTTTGAGTTTGAGTGATGGTTGCACCTTTTGAGACGCAAGTGCCAGGCGATTGAATCTGGATTCTAGTCCGTTCATTCTCAAAAGAAAGCTGGCCATGATTACCTGGATGGACATTAGCCACAATAGACTGAAAGTGGGGTGATATTTTTGAGACAGCTTCAGCCAAGCCTTTACCATCCCCAGCCCGCGACAATGGGTAACTCCCAGTGCTCCTGGGTCTCTCTGCTTGGGATGTCATTGGTGGAGAGGCCAACACAGAATGAGGGGGTGTTCCAGCATGACGCCTTAGTGGCAACTGAGGAGTTTCTCCGGCTACAGATGACGTGAAACTTCTTGACTTTTCCGGCACAGTGGAACCCAGAACAGAGTGACCACCTGGCAAACCTCCAATCCTGGAAATCAGCACATCTCCAGTATTGAAGGAAGGTTTGGACAATGCCAGTGTACATGTAGTTTTGGGGATAAATGTCTCTTGCATACTAAGCTGTGGCTGCATATGACTAGGGATAGATATGGGCCCGGACTGCCGTGGCCCTGAGGGAAGTCCAACACTATATGCTACGTGCTGCATGGCCAGCAATGGTTCCCCTTGGAAACCCTCACTGTTGGGGTTTATTTTGTTCTTATTACTCTGAGAAAAGTTCATATCATATGGTCTATGGTGGGGATCATTTGTGGGTCTATCACAGACAGAAGAGATGGCGAGGGCGTCTAATGAGGTGCCCTTGTCAAATGAGGGTGCTGCAGACAGTGGAGTAACATACGGGGACGAGCTACAGGGCAATGAATGCGCAGGTAGCGATCCCTGGGGCAATGATACCAAAGGTGATGTTGATACAGTTACATCGAATGACGACGACGACGACGTAAGTACACTTGATACGTTTGTGGACACTGTATCTTCTGAGACAGAGGTGTGCTCTGTCCAAGCTGCTGCCACTCTATTTATGGCAGCTTGTATCGTGTCTATTTTCTCTTGCTGGTCCGGAACGAGTGAAGAACCACTTGTGCTATCTCCCGAAGCATCGGCTGGTTCTAACAGTCCTGTATAAGGGTTAACAAGCTTATCAGCAGCCGATTCTAGCACGTCTGACAACTGTGTGGAATGATCAGCAGCAAGTCCACTAGACACAGAAGGTTTAGATTTTTTGACAGATTTCTTGAATCCTGGTAAAGACACTGAAGAGGTGGATGTCACAGCTGTATTAGGTACACTTTCCATCACCATTTCAGCCTCCCGTGCAGCTGCTTCGGCTGCAAGCCTTGCTTGTTTCTTTTTCCTTTTCCTGCGTTTTTTCTTAGCCAGGGCTATAGCATCCAGACTACCATCCAGTAACTCTGGTAGCTTTCCCTGGGCTAAACTATGCAGAAGGCCACCTGATGGATCGTTCTGTAGTAAATTAACCAACAGTGGACTGGATGAAGTCATGGGCCTATTCTGTTTCTGTATACTGTTAACACTGACCACCTGAGGATGAGGGTATGGGGGTGGAGGGGGTAACAACAAGTTGCCTATAGTCTGTCGGGCAGGAGGCGCTCCAGGTCGGCCATGGGGGTAACTGTTGTATTTCTGTGGATTACTCCCAATGACACTTCTACCAGTCAGGCTGGGAGAGGTTGGGTAACCCGTTGGACTCCTCCCAGCAGGGAACACCAATCCATGCAATGGAGAGCTATGAAGACCATGAGATTTTCCAGAAGATGCCAAAGTGGTGGTATCTCCTGTCAAGAATGGTATGGGATCAGAGGACGTTGCAACAACATTAGGGGACTTCAGTAGCTCGCTGCCTTGTCCTAAATGGCTTAGAAAGGGGTCCAGCAAGGCATCACTCTGACGCAAGTATTCCTTAATGTTCTTTCTGGTGGCTTCCACACTGCTGCCTGTGGCCACGGCATCCAGCACCGACATGGACGGTTCCACAGATCCATCGCCTGACCCGGTTTTGAACACTAGTTCTGTCCGCTCATTGTTCTTACCAGCGATCGTCAGTGATATTGATTGATCACCTTCTATCTGCACTGCAAGAACACCAAGCCGTCTTAGATTTGTGTCTCCTTGTTGAGCAAGTTGTTTTAATTTGAGGGCTGCTGCTCTCGGGATGTTGAATGTAACCCGCACACTGTTCCACGGCTCTACCTTCTTCAAGATCAACTTCTCTTGACAGGAATCTGAGAATGCAGAAATGAATTTACATTTAGAAAATGAAAAACAAAACTTGTGAAATACAGATAAAACTTTCTAATAATACACTTTTAATGATGCCAGGCAATGAAAAGAATTCATAAAGTACAAAGGGTTACATCCAGACATGTTTTTGTTTAACCCTTTTTTGATTTTCTCTCAAACAAACAACTACATCAAGCCTCTCCATAAAAGCCGCCAGCCAGCGGTTTACGTATGCCTGTTTTTGATCCCACCGCCAGGTGTATTGGTCAATGTTTCAACCGATCAAATAATATACCCATAATCAATCCGTTATCCTGATCTTTATTGACAACTCATAGTGTGAGAAATGCTGGTCTTAATTAGTTGGAATTCCGGAAGACATTCCTACTAGACCTACTTGTGTGTGTTTGTGTGTTCACATAGCGCGGCTCCCTACTGTCGTTCCCGTTGCCAGGCTGTACAATAATATAATGTTTTCGCTGATTGGCTACACAAAAGTTGACGAACCAATCAGGTGAAAACAGCACACACTGGCTACGCTATGTGTTGACTTCCATCGTTGTTGTAAGTGTTTACAATATATGAAGCAGACTTCACGCCAAATTACTTTGGCAGATGCTTTTAAAAGAAGGAGGAGCCAACAACCAATCAATCAACCAACACAGTTGCCATCATTTCCATATTAGGATATACAGTGAAAGTTTATTTGGAACTAACTCACACTTTGTTAGAACATTAAAACTCCATGCTGCAAAGAGTAATAGAGGTAAAAGAAGTGAGGTTTGTATTGCAGAATTGAGTTTATTTCAACAATGAGTTCAGTTTTTGGCTGTTTCGGGAAACCTGAATAACTAATTACACATCTATTAAACAGTTAGGGTTGAACTGAATTTTCTGAAGTTATGCTCAAATGTTGCTTCAGGATGGAGTTTCTGTCAGTTTTGAAATTTATCAGCCTGTTGATACTATCTAAATTGGGCTCTTATGAATCCTGCGAATTATGAATGGAATGAAGTATAGTAGGGTCTAAAGTCAAATGTTATTTACTTACACCTTTCCCCAATGACCATGTTTTCTGTACATTCTTTAAACTGACTGAACCATTATCGGACATACAAACTGTATGACATGAGTGGTTCCCTGGTTTCCAATGTTACTTACTGTCTTGGAATATCACTAATTCACTGTACAATGACAGTGATAGGTAACTGATGATATGCAATAGCAAACGGCTTAAAACGACAAAGAATGTATTTTAGAGTATGTTGCAAAAATAACGACTGCGGGCCTGTCGGTTCTTTTGCTAACGCTTGCCTCGCTGGGCTGGGCAGCTGCCTGAGAATAACTCATCATACAGGTATTTTAAAAAGTGTGGAGAGCCCTGCTACACTATTAATGATGGAAGGCCACGAACAGTATCTATATATCCGATTGCTGTTAGCCACAATGTACAGTTATATACACTGTATTTGCGCAAAAAATTTGTATGTGAAAATGGACCTTTATAGGCGAATTAAGGTCATGAAATATTAAAACTTACATTCAGTGTCGAAACTTACTCACTTCCTTTAAGTAATCATCCTACCTTCCAAACAAACTTCAGATCACCTCTCTAAAATCAATAAAACTCCCAGATTCCGGCAAAACGATTCACTTAGCCGTGGACAAAATATTAGGTAAAATACAGTATCAGGGATGGGACCTGATGGCCAGAAAAAAAGTCTGAAAATTCTAAACAAAGACTGAAAATACCTCACCCTACCTCCAAATTACATCAGCAATCACCTCATCAACAAACGAACAGACAAAATTAAAGTTCCAACAGAAGGAATCTAATCATATCTAGAAGACTTGTACCTCACCACTTTTTAGCACAAAGAGTACAAAGTTGTGGCTCAATGCTTCAAATTATGCTTACATTTCGACAGAATTCCTCATAAATATTCCTTGTAGTTAACAATGGAACAAATTTTGGAACTTGAAGAAGTTTGACAAGCAAAATTTAACCTTAGAATAAGATGCAGGTTGAAAAAAAATTCATAAAATTTTGAGGAAAATATACTGTTCAGTAAGAGTAAGATAAGAACTTCAGGCAAAAAATTATCAAAAAAAAAATTTTTAAAAACTGTCCAGATCATCAGATGACATTCTGGTTTGGCCAGTTTGTATGTGGTCAAACTTTTGTCAGTATTTAGGGCATATAGAACTTAACAAAAGCTAATTAGCCACAAACATCTGTAAAACATAATACAAAACAAACAGCTTTTGTAAGCCGCTCTCTGAATTTGAATTACTAATTTCATTTTTTGCACAATTGCTTTCACTTAACACATACTATACTGTTATACACAATAGCTCTAGACCAAGATTTCCTATCTTAAAGTCATAATTATAGGCATTTATTTGCCTGCATCTTCAACAACAAGGGTACAGATAGTACTAGCTCTCAGATTAATTGGCAACATTCCCATCTTATCTTCCACATTAACAGCACTGTATTGCTACTTTCACAAACCAGGGGACACAAACAGATTTCACAACCAAGCTGTCATTCTTCCTTTTAAGGGTGTGATCTTCTCTGGTTTCAATCTCAATCTTCAACTCGTACTGAAAATGGCGGTTAACGAAGTTTGGCTTGCTTTCACTGCAATAGGTACATTTATGTAAACTGTGACGTAACAGTCTTTATTATTCACGAATAACTAGGTGATGTAAATCGTAAGTAACTTACTGTACGATTAAAGGAAACATGTTTTTGCAGTGTATAGCTTGGACATGTTGAGGACATCACAATCAAAAAGAGTTTCAGATTTGTGAAAGGAAATGTACAGATCTTTATTTCTGAAAGCTAAGCTGGGAAGAATGAAACACATTTCATATTCTAGCAATGCATGCCACTATACATGTATATTATCAACTACATGTACACCAATTTACCTGGTAACAAGAGACTACGAAGTCCTTCGTAAAATTCCTCCAGCTGAAGATGAAGGTTGGGATCATTAAAATCCCCCTTACAGGTGAACACCGTCTCAATATAATCTTCCTGAGGCCCCATCTTCATCCATGGACATTGGCCTGCACAGCAAAAAAGACAATAAATAAAAATATTTTATTATGTCACAAAAGCATAATTACAAACACAGGCAACAGCACTGAAATATTGCCAAAACCCTGAGTTATTTTTCCAGTAACATCTGGAAAATAATCAAGACGGGTGCATGTTACAAATCAAAGTAGTCCTTTCATTGCTCAATACCTTTATAATTGGTTTCTAGGTCACTGAACAAAACTACATGTAATTTCAAAACATGAGTTATTTCCCTTTATACTGCTCTGGACAGTTGTGTGTAATACATACTATACTACACTTATATCAGCTTGCTGACTTTTCATACAGCATGCATCAAAACCTTGGGGGAAGGGGGAGGGGTGGGAGGTCGAGGGATGAGGGTTAGTCTAAATAGAACTATTACTTATTCCATTGTCTACATGCCCATTTTAACATCAAAATTTGTACTCATTTGTGGTTATCAAAATGAATTCAAGATATCACAATGTTTCATCATTTTTCTCCGCAGTGGTGAATGCCATCTTTGAATAAATACCTCAATATGACGAAGATACCTCGTTTCTCAGTTTCTGGAGAAAAAACAGTTTTACCTGTGAAGAAATTGTGATATCTTGATACTCAACAATTTGCTGTGTTCCAATACCGTATTCATGTCTTAAATTATCTCTAATTTTCTAAAACTTTGAGTTAATAGCAAGGTTTCCAACAGGACTGAATGCATGAGACTCATGAATGCAAAAAGTTAAGCTCTGACAATACGTAAAAACATTAATGTTTACCTAAATAACGATTTTAGAGCAGAAAACAAGCACAAACTTCATAATTTACACCAATCAACATATATCAACCATGAAACATTCGTCTTGTGTTATACTATCAATACGATGTTATATAGGGTAATTAATATGCATATATAGCAGTAAAGATGTAACTTTCTCTTTATATTGTTATGCTTTACATGTATGCATGTACATCTATGTTTGCTTGAGGTTTAAGATCCCTTTACATGTATGTAAAACCTAAGGTTAATACTTGCAGCGCTTTTCACAAAACTACCCATAACAGTTACCTGCACACTGCTTTAGCTGTTACTGAATGCCAAACTTAACATTTACCTTAAAATTAATTACATGAGGGTAAGTTGTGAATTTTATAATTTGCAAAAATCAATCTGCATAAGATGATCAACACATTTAACACCCCCCTCATGTGATTGAGCTTTACATGTATGCACAATCTGAATAAAATATATGCAGACAACAGTACTTCTTGAGACATGTGCCTTAACACTGATTCCAAAGTAAAAGTGGCTAAGTCATGAATTTACAGTAATAAACATACAGTAACACAGAGCATCCACAATGGAACTTGTCCGTAATCTTATTACGCTTCAAATGTATGCACAAGCTGAGCACAATACATGCAGTGCTTTTCATGATACTACCCTTAACATTTACCTTAACATTGCTTCAGCGATTATTGTATGGGAACGTGCTGATATGTGATACACAAACTTAAAAGGCGCCAACAGCCATACTAAATCAAATGTACATCTCTTGTAGATTATTCTATCCACTATGCTCAGCAACGAGGTAACATGTAATTAGTGATAGACACCTTTTTTAATGTCAGCAGTTCTTATGACCAGTCATAGCGCACTGTCATCTTTGATGACACAGCCAGCCAGTTAAATGGGGAATTCCCTTTTCATCCCTTAAACAGTGCATTACTGACTGGATGTGAAGTAATGCTAGGGTATCATCAAGGCTTTATAAGTCACAACAGATCACCTAAGACAATATGCTACAGGATATTAGTCTGTAGGTGAGCAATTTACATGTAAATGCACAAACAATCCAATTTTCACAGTAGCATGTATGTTTACACTTGTACATTTAAGAGCTATATTCTTTCCAGAATAAAAAGAATTAATGGGCAAAAACTGCACATCATGCATAAAATGCAAACTGCATTGAGACATGAGGGCAGCATCCTAGGAACTGTCCCTTGTGTTGAAACCACACTAGAACAGAGGGCTATGTCTACAAATCATTCAACAAATACATAAATGATGTGATTAACAAACTAAATAGCTAGCCTAATATCAAAAAGATGATAAAGAACAAACATTTTAAGTTTATGATGAAGTTAACAGGTCTTTGAACTTTGATCTTTACTACAACAAACATGGTGAATGGCAAACAAACACAACAATATACGTATAGTAACTCTATACCTTATGTTTGTTCAGCATTAAGTGTAACTTATTACTAACTTTTCAGCTACCCTAATTCTTCAACATTTTCAACTGTCTCTGAAATGAATATTTTGAAACATTCTGAGAAAATTATGGAGTCAAGGAAAATAACTTTCATAGCTGTATGAAGTTTGCATCTTAAGTAATACAAACAAATTGTTATTAGTGACATTTTCATAACAATTGTATGCCTAAATGTCACATAAAAAAATGATATATTGGTTGAAAAGATTGAAGATTAACACAGCAGTTCGAAGTCAGGTTTCCTACTAGCAGTATTAGCCAGGTTTCTTAACTCTGAACCACTAAGTTTCCCATTTCCTCTCACAATAATGCTGTCCCTCTTCGTATAAGGGAAATAATCTTTAGTACTGCTTAAAACACAAATCAAATAAATAACTAAATTCTAAAAACTAGCAAAACATAACAGGAAACCACAGTTCTTAACCGGGTACATGTATCTGACAAACTCCATGACTTAAAGCTCTGCCAAGGCAGATTTGGATTTGAACACACAACCTCAACCAGAGCCAGCGAGGGCCAAAAAATATCAACATTGCAAGTATGAAAAGTAAGGAACATTCAGTTGTTGTAAACACTAGGTTCACACAAGGTAGAGTGACATAAATTCAACAACGAATCTCATTTTCGTATTGAACATCTGAGAAGCGGGCCACTGTCAGAGACCAACAGAAGCATCAGCCTAGTATTTTACAAGTCCCCAACATCCTACAAACTGTTAACACAAGATTATCTCTTATAACATTTCTCCATTCATTTTCCCCAATCCACTGACACTAACCTTATCATTTAATATTACTTCTCTATAAACCCTTGACATTTTTACTATTTTGTTTTTCTTTAAATGTCAAGTTTTATGGATTTCCAACATTTTACAAACTGTTAACATTTTGTTCACAGGCAACATCACAAGATTATCTCTAACATTTGCCTGATTCAATTTCCTGATCCATTAACACTAACCTTATTATTTAATATTACTTAACTATAAACCCTTGACATTTATACTATTTTGTTTTTCTTTAAATACCAAGTTTTATGGACTAGACTCACCATAATTTTTGTGAAGCTCTGAGTTCAGCCAACTTAGTGATAGCAGCTTTCTGCTGGGTGAATAAATTATACATAAAGTTAATAATAATCCAAAGTAAAGGATTCCCTAACTTAGTGTCTGAGACTGTTTCTTCTCAAATGTATCTCTACTGTCATTCACAAAGTACTTTGCATGTACAAAGCAACTGTGTCTTCTTTTCACATCATTTACATATAATGCACTTCAAATTCCTATGTTCAATTAATTGCCTATCAGGGTGCGAAACAATCTGGTTTTTAACATCATACCAGCCATACTAAGACAGATCACTGTTAAATAGAATCTTGTACAGAGTTCGGGCAGAACTATGTAATATACAGAAAGATAAAATAGCCCTATGAGGGGAAACAAAATCATGCATGACATATGGCAAGTCCTGTCATTGTTTTCTTTGGAACACTCAACCAATATCTAGCTATAATTTATTTATTTGATTGGTGTTTTACACTGTATCCAAGAATACCTGACTTATATGATGGCGACCAGAGTTTATGGCGGGAGGAAACCAGTCAGAGGGAAATGCACAACCATCTAGAGGTTGCAGAAAGCAAGCATGACCTGGACTTGAACAGTGTCTACAACAACTGCTATTTGCAGCAAAGGAAGAAAATTGGCACTATCCTAAATGTACTAAGATTAATATTGACAAGAGATTATGACAACACCCACGCTTACAGAACGAAATATATTAAATTGATCACCCAGGAGGATATTTTTACCACAATTTTATTCAAATTGATGTCAACTGGCAAAGTCTCTGAAGTGTGTATGATAAATGTCCATGCATGTATATCGAGAGTAAATGCCATTTCCCCCCGCCACAAATAAAACTAAACTGGCATGCAGATCAAAGGCAGTCCATATTCACAGCTGCAATAGTACTGGTTCAATCCATTTCATTACTTACTTTTATTATCTGGATAAATGTCAACAAAATTTAAAGTATGACAGAAATTTTACAGTTATAATAATGGCTTAGGGCATTGCATATGATCACTCTAATCTGGGGACTTCTTTAGACAACTTCAAGGACTATATTTCCAATACTTGATGCTAAAGCAATTAAATTGGGTTTCGGTAGACTACATAGTTGTCCATAGTTGTGGGATGGGGTATGTAAGAGGTGGAACCCCAGGGGGAGAGGTGCTAGGGTGAGGTAGTCACTAAGAGGTCCGTCAATTGGGAGAAGGTTCACGGGGAGGGCCCTCCCGACCAAACCGTCCTGACCTCTGCCAATAGCCCGTCTCCAGATTTCAATCATGCACCATAATCTCACTACTAATCAGCACCTTTCCACGTGTTCACCGATCCCTTATAGAATTCTTCAACTAACAGATATACTCGCTTGAGCGAAAAGTGTGTACGAAGTACTGCAAGTAAAAAATAAACCATAATTTTCTTCGGCATCTCCGCTGACGAAGCCGACTTTCCACGAAAATATATGCTCCGTTTTGGCCCAATTTAGGGCGTTATTTTCCACATAAATTCACGAGTGTGTAATCTAAATCTATGGATGAGTGGTTGCTTTAATCACTTTTAGAAGTGTTGCTAAAACTTCTTACCTCAGAAGATGGGTTATCCGTCCTAAAAATATTCTTGTATCAAATACGCCATGAAACAATAACAAGAGCCGCCATTTGCAATTTTCCCTCTGAGCATGCGCGTAGGAATCCTGGGATCTCGAACGAAGAGGGTTTGGAAAATGATACAAAATGGCGCGGGTGTTACGAGGGGGATAAGGGCAATTAGTGGGGTTATTTACTGTAATTTGGGGTGTGTTCATGACTAGGCCCACATGATTCCGTTCGTACAAGTTGTTTTAGGCAAGGGCGGGTGTTGTCATTGCAAAACTGTCTGTTTTCAATGGGGTGACCACGCTGTCCGGTGCGCGCAAGGACTAACCTACTTTTTAACAACCAACCAAGGGATTTCTACAGATCGAGGCTCCAGTCGCGCTAGCCGTGCTCTCACTTCAAGCTTGTTTGTACACGTATAGGCCGTAGCATTTCATAACCCCAAGCGGTTGTATTATACGCTAGACATGCCGTATTTTTTAAAAAATGAATGTGACGCGATTGGTGAAGGATGTTATATGCACGTTTTCCTATCATTTTCATGGGAGAAATAAATTTTAACCTTGTGTGTTCGCACATATATAGTGCCGCGTGGCGTTCCATCAGTGAAACCTTACGGGCCCTTTGGCTGTGACGTACGCCTCGGGCCTGACTGGCTCTTTCGTGTTCCGGCAAGGCTCCGTGCAATTAATTAAATATTTGAGATAATTGGGGCAGCTATACAGCATGAGAAAAAAATCATGCGCCGCAGAAAAGCTATGGAGGATTGAGTCTGTTCAAGAGGTGGCATATTCTGCAAGTGATGAAAGATCGAGATTCAAAAGGAGATGTACATTCGACTGTGTACGTGCTAAAACGTTTTAAGTGGCCTGTCGACTCGTCGTTTGTAAAATTGACATTGATCTAAATAACGCAAATGTGTTTGGTTTCCAAACGGTGGCCTTGGTAGACTGAAGCGTGATCCACTTTCAGATGTCTCGGCACTCCCATTGGCTGAAACATTCTCTAAGATGTGTCACAAAACCCTAATAGTCATTCATTCATTGAAACGAATAAATTACCACAAAAAGGGCCGGTAACCGTTTTATACCCCACTGAGTTTAGAGAGGATATTAGTATATTATGCCAAATTTTCCGCGTGGAAGGACACTCGATTGGTGCAGGGTGCTGGGAGACTGGACCCCGTGTTGGAAATATGTAGTTGGTAATGCGTACACTCCAGACCGCGAGTTCGAATCCGGATGGTTGTCTCTTTTTTTGTTTGACTTTAACAGGACAATGTCTGATATACTGCACGGCGCGAAACCAGATTCTGAGTACATCCTAATTCTTCTCAACTGATATGTCTCAGGCAGGCCTCCTTCTCTTAAGATACGGTAATATTAATTTTTGGTGCTCAGTTGGTTAGCGCGCTAGCACAGCGTAATGACCCAGGAGTCTCTCACCAATGCGGTCGCTGTGAGTTCAAGTCCAGCTCATGCTGGCTTCCTCTCCGGTCGTAAGTGAGAAGGTCTTCTAGCAACCTGCGGGTGGTCGAGGGTTTCCCCCGGATCCTGCCACCATAATGCTGGCTGCCGTCGTATAAGTGAAATATTCTTGAGTACGGCGTAAAACACCAATCAAATAAATAAATAAATAATTTTTGGTGTTTGTAAAAAAAAAATGCGATTGCGATGTATTTGTTAAGTCGATCACTGGCAAGGTCATGGCACAGTAGCCGTTAACCATCAGTAGCTGACCATACGAAATGGGTGATCATCCTAACTTTTGACTCACGACATCATTTGCAGCCCTCCCACAGATTTTATTTATTTATTTATACTTTTTCCGCATCCCCCGCCAGCAACTTTTGTATAGAGTTACGTCCCTTGTCCATGGGAGAACACGCGACAAAGCCGGACGCGCAACCCGACTAAAGTGAGTGATGAATAAAAGGGATGTACATTCCCTGTGTTCAAGCGTGTAAGGACTTATAAATTAAGCTTTACCTATGTATTTGCTGGCGTTGAAATAAAGAACCAAATGCTCATAGATTTCCGGTTTGGCTTTTTAAAACAGGACTATCACACAATGATTTTATCCGCTGAAATAAGAAAAACTTTAAAGTATTAAGACCGCATGGAATGTTAGATGCCTTTTTTGGTGACCAGCGTTTAATTTCCCCCACTGACCCACAAAGCACGCTAGTCTACTAGGAATGGGAAACATATTTCAAGATTGCTGTAGTACCAGTGCAAAAATATGAGTTCGTAATTTTATTTATTTTCCGCCACTTTCCAAGCAAAAGGTCGTTTAATTTCTTTCCAGATTTTTTTATTTAGGGCCACATTTTAAGCATCATTAAAAATAGTTGATTGGGTAATCTGTACAACGAGTGAAATAATATTATACATGTATTAATTAAAGTAACAAAGATGAATTCCTAGCCTGTGAACTTGGGTGTGAAGAATTAAGTGCAAATGAATAAAACACCCTCAGAAATATATATATTTCACTCAGTTCATCGCATTGATGTTTTTACTAAATGTCTCAATATTTGTTACAAAACAAACGTTTTCTGACCTATAGTTGGTCTATTCTAATCGAATACACTAGTATATCAGAATATAATACTGTAAAATATTTTCCAAGAAAAGCTATGTTTCTGTGAGATCCTTGATATATACTTTTCATGAAGGGATGGTATTGCTCTGTTTTTGTGTTTTGTGAATATAAACACAACGAGTTTTATGTACATCGCTTTATATTCTCGACGACGTAAAACACCAATCAAATAAATGAAAAGTACAAGCCGTGCATATTTGTCAAAAAGCTATCGATGGCATGGAATCCCATGTACCCAAAGAGTGGATTCAAAGCAAAAACTGTGAATCCTGGAAATACTTTTTTTTAAAATAATAAAAGACAAACGCGTTTAATATTCTGACTTCAGGACCCAATTTTAGTATTTTAATCGCCCAAAACGCGTCTCCGGCTATCATAAAGGCCAGGCCCGGGATCATGAAGCGATCTTAGACTTAAGTAAAAACTTCAAATACGTAACAAATTCAAAGAATGAACTTGAACTCTGCCTAAAATATTGTGAAATAAATTTCAGCTGAAATTTCCGTTTTCAACGGAAAGGAACATTCCATGCAATTTTAATGATTGAAATCTGACAAGTCTAAGATTGCTTCGTGATCACGTGCCCAGAGCTTCCAAAGGGTCTGTTGGCAGCCCCTGGACCCGAACCTGTTATTTGTGATGGTACTTCCGCCGATTACCCATGTATGTTAAATTTATTGCAATAAAGATGTAAAAGTTCTCGATTTACTTATATATAGACAGTGATATATTTCAGTTAGCATAAGAATACAGAAAACAAATGTTAGAACAAATGAAGTAAATTGTGATATATAATGGATATTGCTTGGTTCATCATTGTAATAGGCCTATCCGAACATGTAGGGGTGAAGTTGGTTTGAATTTGCAGATCACTTTAAAATGAACTCAGTCAGTCGTTAACCTTATTCCTAAAGAAGTTTTTCAGCGGTGTATACCCTATACTCAAGAATTTCAGCTCTTTTCAGTTTTCAAATGTCCAAAGTTTCTTTGAGTTTGGTAGATTCTCACGGTTGCGGTATATAGTTTTTCCTATACCATATCCCAGGTCAGTGCGAACTTCGTTGGCACAGCGTCGTAGATCTGAAAAGTCTTCTTATTAGGAACAGATTCTTTCCTGTCGATGTTGGCAAGACATTTCCTTTATAAGCCTGGCTTCGCTAAGAAATAAAGAAAATATGCAACGAAATCTTCTCACTGACAGACAATGGCTGTCTAGAGGCGATTTTGTTGTGAATTGGCATTAATATATAAATTACTGCAGTTATGACACATTATAGCACTGGTCGGCGATCTCATTTCCCCAGAAATTTATGCATGACGGTCCATTTGGGCCAGAATGCAGGTTAACGCTCTGAATAGCCGGTGTCCGTCAACTCGCCACGAGAAACCACTGGAAAAGAGTTCTGACGTCACAGACTGGCCAAGTCCATGAGGGCTTCTACAATGTGCATGTAGCCTATACACGGAGTGAGTGTGGGTGCTCATGAAAGTTATCTTAACCCAGACGCTGAAAATCAGCAAATCAGCAAGAGGTTTGTCAGTTAAAGGGTAGCTGTATATATGGTAATATAGCCTATACAAAGACAACAAATAATATCACTAGTTATTTCATAATAAACAGGGGTGGAAACAGACCTAAACGGTCACGGACATTTTTTTCTCACGTGCGTGGTAACGCTGGAAATCAACTTTTAATCAGGAATTCTTATATACGAGGCCATGGGAGGTCTTAGTAGAGAAATCGTCACTCGTACTCGCGCTCATATAGGGTTGAAGGGTAAAATAGGTGACGTCAGCGGAAACGGAAGTGTTCATGGGTGATAGAAATAACTCGCGCTTGAATGAGTGGTTACAACTGATAACATGTCGGCGCATGCGATTGTCTCAATGTACACGATTTTGTTTCCTACAACACATAAAAAGCCCTGCTTTTCAAACTACCTGTTGGATACTTTATAGATGCATATATACATTTGATCTTGTGTTGTCTTTCCTTTTAAAGCGCGATAGTTTCCCCCTGGCTCTGTAATATATGTAAATATTATTGTATGAAATAAATACCAAGACGTTTGGTCGCTTTCTCTCCTGATAATTTTGTACTCTATGATCCGCTTTTGTAACCGCATACTGATGAATCGTTCACTCATACATGACGTTCTTGAGACTGGAGTACCCGGGTACCAGAATTTAAAATGGTTTACTTTATTTGAGTATTACTTTATACGAATTTGACATTTCTGGCACAACTTTTAATCCGACATCCGAATATCAGCCTTCACACAACCTCTTACAATTCCGAAGTGTAGACACTCGAACATCAACTAATATCCCTATATCTCTTCAAGGCTTTAAATTCGACAATCTAACTTCGACATCCTAACATTTCCCCCCAAAGACCTCCCAAAGTTTTAAATTCGACGTTCGAACACAATCATCCAAATATCTCGCAAAACCTCAACTTAAGACCAACTAACACCAACTTTTTTACACCAAACTTCAATTCTCTTCCAACGGGTGAAATTCCACATTTAATCCTCATCAACCTCAATGTCTCTTTCAAAGTGTTTAATTCAACATTCGAACATCGAACTTTAAATTTCTTCCAAAGCGTGTAAAGGCATCGTTATCACAGAGATAAAACTATAAAGAAATGGCTTGTTCAGTACCTGACAGTGACAAGCTTTCCACGTCAAGATCAAACATCAAAACATGAACACACTTAGATAAATTCAATCAATATAATGGAATAATATAATCTTAATATTTCTGCCCAAACATCGGAATCTAAGTCCAGTGAAATAGGTAAATTCACAGTTCCTCGTTAATTCCTCAAATGAAAGACATAATTAATGCGCACAGCATAGAGAGAGAAACTAGAGCAGCGACAACAGTGTGATAGCTGGCATATGGTCACACGGTGAAATACGGCCTCTTGTCCATTTACCTCGGTTATAGCGTTTTATTCTCACTGTTCATGTAAATGCATAATAGTAGCAAAATAGACGCCCTGTAGCACCACGACTTTAACAGAATAACACTGATAACACTGGTACCGAGGGGACAATCGTTCGTAGACAAGGCACACCGACGATGGTTTGTAACAAACATCTCTGAGAGACACACTCTTCCCTTGGTGACTGCATGATTAATTGTAACTCCCAAGTCTATACAGGGCGTCATAAGAATTCAGTCCTCTTGGCTTGACACAAAGAGACCCCCGGGGCAAGGTCACCTTCAGTGGAATTGGGATGAAAGTATATGTCACATTACAAAGAGACGATGAGCAATATAAGCTTACAAAAGAAGTCTCAAACACAAGAATAGTGCGCGAAAAAACGCAACTAATTAACTCAATGTGTGATCGTACCGTAAAAAGACCTTTCAAAATGACTACGTAAAAAAGCAAGAATGCTTATAATATATAGCTCTCAAAAACCCTTGTCTTTCAAAATGGATTTTCCCTATACAAGCATGCAAAACTGACGTTGTAGACTGCTTCAGTCTGACGACTGTAGACTGCAAACTAAAACCTTGCCAGCTGGACTATATATACGCTGAATTAACATACTAGAATCCTCTAGTTTCGATGGAAAGAAACAGTGAACATGTTTACAACAATTCATCATTGATTTTCGAAATGACGACCTATATATTATATAGAAACGGCATATAAGCAATGACAGTTAGCATCCAGAGAGACCATCGCTTTTAAATGTACTCGAATACACGGCAGGCTTTTACACATGTAATATATAGGTCATTCGCTGAGTCGGTTAGCATCAAGTCGGCCTAGTTCATCCATAGCATAACAACGAAATAAACATAATGTTTTACATGTTAAGTCACAACATGCGTTAACTCTGACATTGCAACACCAAACTCCAAATATCTTCCTAAGTCCTAAATCTAATATCTGAGCCAAATTCTTTCAAAACGTTAAATTCGACATTCGAAAATTAACCTCCACAGCCTGCATGATAGGCGACCAAGCGTCGGAAACCTTTTCTAAAGTTCGACAGTGCATATAACCTCTTCCAAAGCGTCGACCTAGATAGTACACCAGAATAAAGTTTAAAGACAACTTCAACGAAATTAAAGCTTCGGATCAGGTTATCAGGGGGCAAAGTAAAAAGAACGAACAAAACAAACAAAGGCAAATAAAGCTATGTGCATTGTTATGTTCGACGCCATTGTTTCGATTGTTTCGACTGTTTCGACGCCAAGATTTGAAAGTCACCTGGGGGTCAAAGATTGTCCTTAAGCCGAATAACAAGATATAACCTACAAAAATATTAAATCTACCACTTTCACGGTTGCGGAGGGGGACAGCATATATAATGTTAAGTTAACAATTTCTAAAGTATAAATTTAAATTACTTTACAAAATAATTAGAAAATGGTGTGATTTAACTCTTTCTTATTTCAAATTCACAATTTTAGGTCTTGTCTTCCTCGCTACAAATATTAAAAAGCTTAATTGTAATCAGCCTAACATTGTGTTGCAAACATTCATTAGACGCTGCGTAACATCTTAACACTCATATTTTACAACGGCCTGAACTGTGATTTGGATACTTGGCACGTATCGGTACTGTTACATAAGCTATGCACGGACTCACTTATAAAACAGAACAATGCATTGTATGCTGGTGGGTGCTCATGCCACATTCTAAACTGCATGGCACCTTGCATGTTTAATAGTCCAAATCTTCCCCTTTTTTGATCCTCTGTGTTTATGTCATTGTGATACATTTCACCCTTTTCTGCCTGGCTAATACGCTGGTTTGACATCGCTACCACCATACTCTTCCAAGGCACGTGCCATTCTTCACGCTAGTTTTTCATCACTGTCATCACTAGGCAAGCATGACCTATGGAGTCTGCGCGAAGCAGTATGCTCTGCCACCACTAGCAAAATTTACAACGCCGACGTCACTGCAGTGGGGTCACGGTGATGAAACAAGACGTTTATGTCAGAAAACACAAAACCTCGTCTCACCTAATGATTCTTTATACCCATGTACTCTCTTTATCGAAGCCGTACGGTACAACAAATGATTCTAACTAACTTCTAAAACCCGTTTATTGAGAAATGCTGATTAAATAGTTGCTCGCCAGGACACCAGTGATGGGGCTAAGTGTAAACAAGCCTACGTGCGTCACACAGATTCCAAAGGTTATGCAAGCTTCTGGCAGTGATGTAAAGCGAGCGTACAGAGCGGAACACTCGCTATACAGTGTATGTCGGGTTGACTTGCCCGGGATCCATTAGTTCAATGAAAATCAGCACTTCCACCACAAGCATGCAATGGCCTGTTTTACAACACTGACGCAACATTGCGTCAAGCGCAGTTTTAATACCATGATGTACATGTAATTTATTAACTACCGGTACTAAAGGTACCTATGAAAGCCGGGCGGGGACATTTCGTCGCCCGGGTCGCTGGTTGCGGCCCTGGGCACGGGGGCGGTGAAACTCGCGCGAGAATGGTACCGTTCTCGTGCCGCGGCCAATGGGACCAGGGGACGAAGACCGTTACCGTTCGCATGATAATTGTACCATTCGCGCACGATTTGCACCGTCCTCGTGTCGCGACCCGCGGGCCGCGGGGCGAGATGTCCTCATCGGGCGTTTGTAAGTACCGGACATGTATTTTTTGTGTGTGGAGAAAGAACAGTTACTTTGTTGTAAATTGACTGAGTTACCTTTGATAAAAAATACCATTATGACATTATATAACCGAAGTCCCACTCCCTTGGCATCACGTCGTTATATAATCAGAGGTGCAGGCGACATCGGACAACCATGCATCACAATAATTTGTGTTCTCTGAGAGTTTAGGCCTAAGTTTAGGTACCATCCTTATTGTCGCTATTGTCAGGTGTGAACGACTCTTCTTTTCGGGTGAAAAAAAATAGAAAGAAAGATAAAAGAATAAGAGACAACCAAGCAAAACATGATCAGTCTATTTTTCAAAAAGCACTTCCTATATTAAGACATCTAATATAGGTTGTCATGCCGGCGAATGTGTCTTAAAAGCGTTGAAATCCTTTCTTCCAGACTCCATGCAGCCCATGCGCCGCTCTCTATACGTTCGCTTTACATCACTACCACCTCAAGCAAACTCTATACAGAAATCACGGCGATGAGGCAAGGAGTAATGTCAGAGAACACAAAAGCTCTGTCTCAACCTTTGTTTCTAATAATACTTCATACATACGCGTTTTATTAATCTGAAGTATCCACAACACGATTCCAATCAACGCCTGAAACAATTTAGTTGAGTGAGTGAGTGAGTGAGTGAGTGAGTGAGTGCTTGGGGGTTTTAACGTCGTATTTACCAATTTTTCTGTCATATGACGACGAAGGAGTCCTTAGAGTGCATGTACGTGTAATGTGCATCCGTGTTGCAGGACGGATTTCCACCGCTCTTTTATCTGGTGCTTCTTCATTGGGACGACTTACCGAAGGCAGGTGAGGAGCGTCGACCGAGCCATGATACTGATACGGATCAACCAGTCGTTACACTATCCCCTTAACGCTGAGCAACCAGCGAGGATTAAACCCCAAGCACTCACTCGCCAAGCGAGGAAGATGCAACTCCATCCTTTAAAGTAAAAGAAAGCTAATTTATAAAGTAAGGTTCATCATAAAGAAGCTGAAAACTTTGTGTAAGAATACTTTCATTAATTTTTTCAGATTTTTTAACAGTGGGAATTTTTGGTAACATTATTACAGTAATCTTTCACTCATAGCTAAAAAGAGTTATTCCAACATTCAGTGTCGTGATTAGAGGGGGATAAACTTCTTGTGACGTCAGCACCTAACCTCTGATTGCATGGTCCATAATGCCCACTTTAGAATTTGTGAGTCTTTAACTCTTTTCAAAATAAATCTAAAAGTATAACCGAAAGTATATTTATGAGTGGTCTTAAGTGAGGAGTCTCAGACTTAACGAGATACAGAATCGAGGCTGACTGGCTGACAGTTGAGACAGGGTTTCCTGGTTTAAATATTGCAGCATTGGTCACGCTTAGATAAATGTACAATACGTAAAATCCACACAGAGAATCCATTCTGATTGCCTGTTATGAGAAACAGCAATCACAGTGGATTCTGTGTCTCTTTAAGCTCACTTAATTGTCCATGTTTTTTGACCACTCTGCACTGGTTTTCGTTTACACTCTGCCTGAGACTGAATCACCTTGGCAGAACAATAGCCAGGTAGCCATAATGGAGTTCTGTTAACATAGGCTGCTATAGCCACAGTACTCCAATATGGATACCAGAAGTAGATCATGCAACCCCTCTATGCACATATATATACCTATGCTCTGGAAATAGTTTTCCATGAACACATCTGGGCTTTAGTAAGGGCATGAGTAAGTATTGCCGTTGCACTTGGCGATTTTCTCGTATATCACCTTAAAATTCCAATCTGCATGATGTCATACGTGACACATGACTATATATCTACCCGACATGCGCAAATTGAAAACTGGTGACTAATTCTTCATGTATGTTTGATCAACTTTGTTTTACTTATATATATATTTCTTTGTTTATTCCCTGACTTATCTTATACATAGACTATTTTATTTGGTTTAATTGACTTGATGTGTGTTTTACGCCATACTCGAGAATATTTCATTTATACGGCGGGCAGTATTGTGCATGCATGGGAGGAAAACGGGCTAAGCCCGAGGGTGCACTTATTTTAGAAAGCGATGTCCAGCCGTTGGCCGTCAGGCATCCATCTCTATAGTTTCTTTCATCAATTGATTATACCGACCCCGATGGCTCAGTTGGTAGGGCCAACGCTTCGGGGGCGGTATAGGTCCAGGGTCAATTCTGGGTCGGGCAACACCTAAGACCTTAAAAGAGGAAGTTGCAGGGCCCCCGCTTCGGGGGCGGTAGATCCAGGGTCAATCCTGAGTCGGGTCCCACCTAAGACCTTAAAAGAGGAAGTTGTAGCTTCCTCGCTTCGAGTTCAGCATTAAGGGGAAGTGCAACGGCTGGTTTACCCATATCAGTATAATGTCTCGGGTGGGGCAGAGCACTTGCCTTCGATCGTCTCAGTCGAGCAGCAACGGATAAAAGAGCAGTGGAAATCCGTCCTGCAACAAGGAGGCACATTACACGTACATTCTAAGAACTCCTAGTTCATTTATCATATTCTATATGAATGTCGCATGAAACGTCATTTGACGAACCGAATAAACCGCAAAGTGTGAAGTCGGCTTCAGACTCCGTGATGAACGTGGTCCCATGGTTTATGAGGCGGATGCTCTAACCACTGGGTCATCGTCATGTGATGAAAATTGTGATCGCGTAGCTTTGGTAGGTCAACATCCTTCCTGGTTAAAATCTGTTATTTCAAATGCATATTGCCCAACATTTATAAAACATTCAATTGAATTCTGCTGTCAAATATATGCCTATATAGACAGGCATACACGTCATTCCAGCGAACAGCTCCGGCGAGTTTCTGGTGAGTTTCTCTGAAGGGGTTAACTGGATCGCGCAACACAGTAAAGCTCCGATTTGCTTGGAAATGTAGTTTAAATCAGTTCAAATTTGGCAAAGTGGTCCTGTTACAACATGGAGATTGAACCGTGCTGTCCTAATTATCAAACCGACTTGTCACTGATTTCTCGGACATTCTTAGGCTTGACCAGCCTCCAGTCACTGTAAGAAGGAACCCAGCCCTTCGGATGTACATGGGAAAACTATACATTGAAGTACGATAGACTGAACCTGCGGAACCTGGACCTCCCACCATAATTCTGGACACCGCAGGTACAGTGGAATAATCTTGAGTAAGGCGTTAATGGAAATTCATTAAAATAAATAAGTTGTGCTCTTTTTTCTACACCCATAAACCTAATTGCGGCAGTGTAAGTGAAATATTCTTCAGTCTGTTGTTGGAAAAACAGGAATGTCTTTGTGGACAAACGACTGTTAAATACTCCATTTTAGGGACAGGCTACATGCTCCACAAAAACATGATGAAAACTTTAAATCAATGAAAGCATGTGAAGAAATGACCAACAACACAACAGCTCCAGTGTACAATAATATATTTTACCATTGTTTACAAAAAAACTGATTTATAAATAATAAACTAACAATGTACACACTAAATATGAGCTATATGTACATTTCCGCATAGATAAAAAACACAAAATACACTGACATACATTTAGCAGTACATCATTGTATACATATACATTGTGTATTTATGGTCATTACAAAACTTTGGGATTGATGCAAATCTTCAACACCACAGCATTGACAAACATATATACAATTATCAGTTCTTGAGCTACAAGTCCTACAAATATCAAACGTGCTCAAAAGTCAGCTTTCTTAAGCAAATTTAGATGTCTTCTGTCAACCAACAGGAATGCTGCCACAGCTACATAGACTGCAAGACATTTACAATTTTGACACCATAACTGCTCTTATTGGTATACAGCTTTTCACGGCTTCGACACAGATGTGAGGAAACCAACTTTTCACCGAGCTTTGACATAAATGAGGCAAGACATCAGAAGTTGAAATTTAAACACTACTGTGTGTAACATAAGACTGTGGAGATGGAAAATTGGTTTGTTATGAACGTTATGAAGGAAATCACCCTGTACAAAGAGACAACCATGAGAACCTACTACTTTTCATTCAGGTCATATTTTACATACTTGAATATATAAAACATGTTCAAAATCTTCAGACACAAGGTAATGTATGTCAATTTCACACACAGCACAGGTAAATATCTACCTATCTATATATATATATATTTATCATGAGCTACCAAAAAAAAAGACATAGGCCTACTATTCCTTACAGATCAACCCGGTTTACAGTTTTCTTCCAAATAGTCATACATGTGCAGAGCAGATACTCTTGAGGCTTGATCTTCTAGAAGTCATTCCTTTTTTGAGATGTGCAATGAAATAGCTTACTCTCCAGTTAACTGTTCTCAGGAGGATTGAGCACAGTGTATAACATGAACACAATGACAACGTCATGAAGATAATCCTGAAAACTGTTTCAATCGATGTAAATGTACTCCTTATATAATTTGTTATATGTGTGCATCGCCTCATAGATGTTAAGTTTAAAGTACTGTTTTTTTTCTTGTTTTTTTTTCTTTTTCAAATAAATTATAAATTACAGTGATATTAAAGAATGTGATTTGTTGTGAGGTACATGTACATTATTGATTTCCTTGAATGTTTTATCATTTATATAATTAAATTACACAGGAATAAGACTTTCACACAGGAATAAAACCCAGGGTCGGAAAATAAGTCCAGTGGGCCCATATCACATATAGTTTTAAGTTCAGGCCTGAAAAAGAAAGACGGATGAAGAAACATTTGTAGTGTGGAGCCTTATACCTGCTGCAAACATACACATGTTACATACAGAGGATGTCCATCGTAACAGGATAGCTGTATATTCAAAACATGTCCACTGTTTTCTTTATTGGAAACATGTCCACTGAAAGAGCTGATGTAACGAGACAAGACGTATGACATACACAGAACATATCCGGTGTAACAGCGGACCTAACTAGAGAGACGTACGGCATATTCAAAACACGTCCACTGTAACAGCTGATGTTAGCAACCAGATATACATGTGTAACAGAAGCACCTTTTGCTTTCAACAAAAAGAAAAAGACAAAAATGACAAATTAAATGAGTGTAATGAGTATAGTCTAAGTAGCACTTTAGAACAATAACAATACCTATAGATTGCACCCTAGTATTTCCACATGGAATTGGTGTGATACACAAATCAAGCAATGTATTTCAAAAAAAATTTCTTAAAAACACTGCCATGGCTACCACATGTAGGTTACACAACACAAGCATCCTGAAACTTTTCCCTGAGCTTTGTCACAGTCGCCAGTCTGAAGAAATAAGCCCATTTGTAACAAACAGTTTAACTGGCTTTACCCCGGCCTAAATCTACCCAGATGGGTGATGATATTCATTGTGCTTACAGTGAAGAGTGGACTCCTATAATATTACATTAAATCAAAGTATACATTTGTCAAAGCCCAAGTGTACAATTTAGGTATATATTACCGGGTAGTAAACATGCAAATACTTTCACAAGGTAGCACTTACAAATGACTAGAGACTGTAACAAGAATCGATGTGCATGAAATACATTTTAGTTTTTTTGGAAATGAGGATCAGAAACCGGGTACCACATTAGCAGCCATGTCACTGATGCCGTCACTCATAATAGTCAGACCTAGGAGCTGCAAAACCTAATTGAATACAGATTAGTCTGTGGAAAAATCTTGTATTGTTATGCATGATTTATAAAAATCACAAAAAATTTCACATAGTTTTTCACCAATTTAGTGAAAAATTCCCTGAAATTATAGGTACTGTAATTCTTCAACTTTTTCGCATGGTTACAAAGTGTTTTTTTGGCCATGAGGCATCAGTTTGTGTAGACTGATAAATTACACTTTTGAAGAAACCCTGAAATTAACCAACCCAAGCAATGTAGTTTTTTTTCTCTTAAATTAAATCAAAAAAGTGCATAAATTGCTTTGAAAGTTGTTCTTGAATACGTGAAAGGGTTGACGAATTAAGGTAATTTACAGTATTCCCTGGTGGCTACTACTCTAAGCCCTCTGGCTGGATGTGCACACAATTTGTTGCTTCCAGACTTCAGGAAGTGAAATTGGCACTAGGTTTCGATACAAGAGATTAGTTCTGAGTTTTGTCGCTAAAGGCCAAAAAAGCTCTACTGTATAATGTGACTTGTCAATAATGTTACCCAGCTGTTATATACATTAATTTACCAACCACCTGTCAACAACGTTTTCTGAAGGCACAAATCTTTCCTTCAAGACCTTATCAAGTCCACCAATATTCAGCGCCTCAATTTTCTCTAAGTACTTTTCAGTGAAACATTTTATCAGATAACAATATGATATTAAATGTGATCAAAATAGTTGCCTAACATGTCACTCTAAATGTTATCAAAATAGTCGCCTAACATTTCTGAGAAGTCACAGGGTGTCGTATGGCTTTTTTATGCCCTTAACAATGAAAGAGTTCTGACCCAAAACTCCCTTATTGTTTACAACTGCTTTAAAATGACGACTCGGAATGGTACTAAGGTTTGGTCTCTCCACTGACAGAAGAGGCCATTGAAGTCGGTGTAACTTCAGATTGAGTCAATGGAGCATACCAAGATATTGCTTGTCATCTGGGTGACACTTCAATTAGGTGTGACCTAGCAGATTTAAGTCACGACAAGCTATCGTTGGAGAGTGAAAAAAAAAATGAATTTCATTAAATCATACAGCAATTTCATCAGTCAATGCAAGGAAGGTGCAACTATAATTTTCAACATCATATAGTAACTTACTTTGCTTATTTAACAGCTAGTAAGCTTGAATGGTATTTTTGAATGGAATTATGGTTAAGTTATCTGAATGAAGGGTGTCAAAATGTTTGGGTGCAAATTACGAATACAAATCCCTGGATTCAGTTAGCCATTCAGGGAGCAGCCACTAGATCTGACTATAGTGAGACTGCCGGCAGCCCTTTTGTGTTATAATAGAATGATTCAAAATGGCTGAAGAGTAGGTTTCCAAATGTACAGAAAAACAGTGATGAGTTAACTCCAACATCTATGTGTTACAATGAAACCAAAACGATAAAGCAGAAAGCAGTGTAAAAGATTCAAATCATAAAACATTGATTAAGTGGTAAATTGATTAACAGTATTTTCTTTCCAATGTGTATTAACATTGAATTGCAGTATTAAAATGGCACACAGCATCAGGATAATGGTATATGCATTAAAATGTATGAAACTACAAACAAACTTCAACCAACTAATGGGCTATAAATAATGAGGATTGGTAGCTAGATATTTAAAAAAAAAAAAAACACACACACACACATGTGTGGGCATGTTTAATAGCAGGATTTATAACAAAAATATCCAGTGAAACTGTATGAAGTGAAGACATCTGGCCCCGGGATCACGAAGCGATCTCAGGCTTAAGTCAAAATTTGAATCATTAAATCTGGTATGTTCCTTTCCCTTATTTTAGCTGAAATTTGTTGTGCAATAACATATTTAGAACTTACATTGTCAAGCAATATTTCCACCTTGTTGCATTAGAAAAAAACAATTTTAAAGTGATTTGAAATTTTGACAAAAGTCTAAGATCCTTTCTTGATCCCAGGGCATGATCACGCCTTTGAAGTACCCGGGACACAAATATAATCACGCAACACAACCATGTGTTGTTGTCGTTATTATGCCCATGAAACTAACAGTATTATTTACAATTATACACATAAAAGATTGACAATTTCACACATGACCGAAGTTACACCGCAAGATGACCAGTCTAAAATATTATGTACACACTTATCTAACCACGACAAACCTGAAATCACCGCCTAAATCTTTACAATCACATGACATAAAACGTATGACGGCCATATAAAACTCTGAACACAACCGGGAAGAGAAAGAGAGTTTGGGCTCTGTTCAGCAAAATATGAGAGATTCCTTGAAATCCCACCACTGGCATGTCTCCATATTGAAGTGTGAAAACAAATTTTCTCTGACATATACATACCAGGTTTTACTCAGCCAATGAAATGAGTTTAACAGTTTCGACAATGGACACTTCACTGCTACATGTAAGCAACACTTGCTACATGAATTACTAGACAAAGAATATCTTGAGCTGATTGCCTATATTACAATTGTCATTTACCCAAACATGGTAAAAAAACATTTCTGAACATAAAAAATTTTCAAGATATTTTGTGTACACAACAAATTTAAGTCTCAAGTCTTGGTGTAACAATTTAAATCAAGGAACCAAACCGTGGCTACATGGTGTAGCCTACATAAAAGTCTCAAGCTCTATAAGATGTTTCACTGTCACCGCCCACATTTTTTTTGTAAATGGGTCGATCAAAGCAGTGAGGTAGAAAATGGGTATGTAAATTGGGTAAACTTGATGTTAACAACAAGGAACAATGAGGTAATAAAACCAGCTGAAGCATGCTTTAAATTTTTTTTTTAAAAAGCTGACAGAAGAAAAAGAGTTACAAAATCTGACATTATTCCAATGAACAAGCTGCCAGTAATTTGGAGGGAAGGTATGGTTTTATACAGAAGAAATTGAAGCGACTTTCGGGACAATGGACGTCGCAACATATCCTTTGGAGGCCACTGAATCTGCCATCAGTGGCAGTCCGACTGACGAATGGAACGCACACCATGAGTGCTAAATGTGCATGGTTAAAATGATTGAAGAAATGTTAAGAAAAGGTTTTTCAGCATTCGTGACCTGAACAGAAAACCTTTTCTTCCTAACCAAAGGCTATACAGCGTTCATGCGTAAGTAAGCAGATCAATTGAGTGATGGCATGATACCATTTTTGGTTTTCATGGCGACCAACAGGTTTGAGTACGTAGACTCGTTGGGTGGAATTCATCATTTTTTTTTGACATGATATACAGGGGCTTTGCACATAAAGTTTTAGTCTCAAAATAAGTTTTAAGTAACTTTCTGCAAGTTATGACAGAATTCTGTTGTGGTTTTTTCTTTAAAGGTTTGTCGGACAGACTAGTTACATTGCTTGATAGCGGGTTGTTAGATAGACGGATAAGCATGCATGCCATGAAATAACAATCTTGATAATGTCTTTATAAGGTCAGGAGACCAGCTAAGCAATCTGATTATTTTTTTATTTATTTATCTGATTGCTGCTCTACACCGTACTCACTTATTCACTTATACAATGGCAGCAAGAGAAATTTAATATTAGCAATAAAAATCTATGTTGATTTTTCTGACCACTGGGTACAATATAGAGATGAAAGCCGATTCTTTAGACATTTATGAATAAACGAAAGGCAAGCAGAAACAAAAACCACTAGAAATGAAATGTACAAAAAAATTTACACTTCAATGTGATGTTTGTGTGAACAATGTGATGTGAACACAATTTACCTTTCATTAGTATTTCTGTGAATGTAATGAGCTTTATGCGTGATGATAACACACTAAATAGTATACAGTGCGAAGATATTTTCAACTATTTTCATCAGCACAAGCTCTGTATAGCTAAAACAAACCTAATCTATCAAAAACAGTAAAACCACAAAATAAAATCTAACCACTTCAGTATTTATTTATTTATTTTTTTTCATGATTAAAAACAACACCACCAGTTTGTGACTTTGATACTCCAGACTCAAATAGTTAAAATATTTCTGGAAAATGAGAATTAAACAGGACAAAAGTCTCCTCAGCAAGGGAAGGTGATTTAATATCAGCAGATAAAATTCAGCAAAGCAATAACTAAAATGTCGTAAGTATCACCGTCATTCATTTTGTTTGTTTTTCTAGCAGGGAATGCTACAAAAACACAGATTTCGTCCACAGGTAGCAAGTCTGTCAATCCAAAACAGATCTACCTATTTGTCTGATTGTTGTTTGTGTTGCACTTGTGAATATTTCACTTTTAATATGGCTGCCAGCATTATTTTGGGAGGAAACCGGACAGAGTTTTGGGGAACCCCACGACCACCCACAGGCTGCTGCCAGAAGAGAATGTACACATGATCTAATTTTAAGCACTTGATTTTGATTGATGTATAGGCAATAGATCCACGCAATCAATGGCATGCAGGTATTCAACACGAGCCAATGTTTTGGGGCTGTAAATCTTAGCTGAAGTATGCAAGTTAAATACCAAAAAAAAGGAAGCTTTTATCAATAATCAGTGTGGGGTGGATTGAGTCATATTGTAATTTTATAACATTCAACTGTCATCAACAAACTGTAAACAAAGAATTCACTTGTAAACAAGTTGGATTCGCCAAGGTCCTGAGTTTATGCTATTTCCCTACCTGAATTTCACGAACAGTTCCAGGACTTTGTGGCCAATTAGCTGAATATTAAAGAGGCTTTTTCAAGGACTTTGGGTCTAATTAACTGCATATTCTAGGGCTTTTCAAGACCTATATGGCAGCTCTGAGCAAAGAAGTTAGACTTTATATACCTCGGTCTTACACTTCTTCTGGGATAGGACCTTTGACAAAGCCTTATATTCTATTTAGTAAAGAACAGTTTGTCATTTCTTTGTTGGGGATATATGAACTAGCTGATTTCCAATCGGACCAAAAAATAAAATTTTGACAGTTGTCATACCATGGATACTGCAACAGCAAAACTCAAGTTGAAGTGTAAGAAAACAATATTAAACTGAGCTGTCAAAATGCCTGACTTTCTCAAGGGCTTTCTCAGGGCTAATTTCTCAAGGACTTTTTCAAGGTTAATTTCTCAAAGACTTTTTCAAGTTAAATTCTCAACGACTTTTTCAAGGTTAATTTCTCAAAATTTTCAATGGCTTCAAGGGTTTTTAAACATCTCAATCTGCTTTCCAGAAACAGTGTTCACATATATTTATTATGAAAAAACAAACAAACCTAAATGTAAATCAAAAAAAGCAAAAATATGGTATGGCACTAAACAGTTATCTCAGTCAGACAATGTGGTTCTTATCTATACACTGCACTGAATTATGAATGAGAAAAAAACTTGCAATCTACTATGAAAGACCAATTATCACACCACAAAGAAGTATAAAACACATACATAATCATCTCACAAAAACAAGCACTGTAAGACACCAATGCAGCAAGATAGACAAGCATTGTTTGAGTGCGTTGACAGGCTTCTTGTACATGTAAGCAATGACCTGATTTAAGATTTACCTCCCCTTGACCTGATTCATTTACATTATTACCTCCCTTAGTTCTCACCACTCTACCTGTGTTAAAATATTAAAGTCATGTCAGCACTAGAATTGCCCAAGTTTGACAATGGAATGTCCATGGCAACTGTATCTGAGGCCAGCCAGTTTTCCGTCAGATCCATGCCTCCGCAGTATTTATCTCTCTCGGCGATGTCGGTGAAGTCTCGTATGCTGGTTAAAATATGGACGAAGTTAATCTCGAGGAATAGTCATAAATCTGGGAATCGGTTGGGGTCTTCCCGGAAGCTACGCGGGATGAGGAACATGGCCGCCGGCAGATCGTCCTTCCACTCAAACTCATTAAACGTCACCTTTGCTGTTACTGTTGGGAAGACTGGAATTTCTATGAAAACACACACACAGTTTACTCCAGAAATTTTGTCAAACAACTCGAGACAAAAGACACAAGCACATCAACAATAATAACACAGATCAATTACTGGAACAAGTCAATCTAGAATCAGTAACAACCTTTTCAGTTTTCAGTGTTAACTGTAATTCTTCAACCTTTTCAGATGTTTGCAAAGGTGTTTATTCAAGCATATTCTGATGACAATATTCTGTGCTGATTGATAAAATTATATGTTTTATGAAGTCATGAAATTGGTCAACAAAACCAATGTAGTTTTCTCTCTGAAAGCAAATGACAAAAGTGTACAAATCACACTGAAAGTTGCTCCTTCATGTCTGAAAAGGTTGAGGAATTAGAGTATTAATACGTGGAAATCACACAATGTACTGAAAGTGAAAAATTATGAAATTCAACACATTTGTCTGAGCACAAGTGAATCTTGCTGCTGTATCTCTGAAAATCTCTTCACGGTCAATCAATCAATCAATTAATCTTCAGAAGTCCTAACAGGTAAATTGTAAATGATACAAAGCAGAATAAATGTCCAATTTAGTATTTGAAAATGTTGCCTTTTGACAGGTTTCTTTTGCTAGACATGTCATGAAAGTTACTTCATGAAGGACTATTGGTTAGAATGCTAGCGTAACACAATAACAAAGGAGCTTCTCACCAATGCAGTCGTTGAGAGCTCAAATCCAGTTGTCGTCGTTCAAGTGAAATATTCCTGAGTACGGCATCAAACTCCAATCAAATACATAAAGAAATAAATTTTGGAAGATTTGTAAGTAAAAAACATTCAAACACAGAGCCATGTGGACTAAAACACCCTGGTCATGATCCCTAAAAATTCAACCATAGCAAAACAAAATCTCAGTGAGCTTACCTATTTTTACAGGAAAGCCTGGAGGAAGCTTAGAGGTCATGAACTCCCTCAGCTTCTGGAATTGCTTAAACGGTGATATAACCTCCAAGACATCCAATAACCTGAAACAGAATGTACGCTTTTAAAAAAGGCAATATCTACGGCTCAGGATGCATATTCCTGTGCCTTTTAAGATAATTCTGCATCCCCTGAGGGCCGTTTTTCGAAGGGGTCGTAATGTGATCTTAGCTTAATCACCATGATGATGCATATTGATGGCATGTCGCCTTGGTATTTGAAACCAGCATAACATTACGAGAAACCGTCCACAGTTCAGTACAACAAAGCAACAACTAGGGAAACATGCCTTCGAAGTGTACATTAATTACCTAAAGCAAATCAGTCTCACTCCATCATTCTGCAATCCAGTAACGGTTTTTGTGATGCATACACTTCAGCATTCATACATGGGAAACCGTACATCTTGTTTGAAATTGAGACAGGCACACTTAAGACTAACAGCACGGTGATGAAGTCACTGTTGCAAGTCAATCTGGAAGGCTATTTTGGTTATACGTACAAAATTATAGACTGAATTCTGCACAAATCAACCTTACTGGGTGCATCTGTACTAGCCAATGCAGAATTTTGAAATAATTTTCCTATGTATAAAATGGCATAAATTTAAAGCACATAACATCAAATGACCTTTTAACAAATAACAACTAATGAGTTTCGTAACTTATGCCAATGGATTATTACCTGTATCGGAAGAAGAATTTCCTGTGTCTAGATGTTGAATTTAGAGAAAATTTGGGGTTAGCACAAAAACAATACATTCAGTTTGTATACTACATAAAATCCTGTACTCACGCTTCTACTGTCATTGGGAATTCTGTGCTCTGCAAAAAAAAAAAAAAAATATTAATAATTTTGAAACTCAAACATAACTTACATAAGCATAAAAATTACAAACACTATCAGGTTTTCAGTAAATGATGTTCGTTCACACATTCTCGTTTTGAGCTGGTGTTACAAGCAGACTGGTGAAGAATTAAGAATTAACAGGCAGCTCTGACACTGAAGGAGGGTTGGGTTAGCTAAAAACACAAGCTGTGCATAAGAATGAAAACAAGGGAAGTTATCCAATGCTCAAATCCTTGATCTGGAAGTTTTTACCGGTGATCATACTGAGCTTAAAATGAAATACAAAATATACAATGAGTTTAGTATAAACGAACCACATTTCAGGTATGTACATTAAGAAACAAAGAAAGACAAGAGCACCAATTGTAAGCTCACCATTGCTACTGTGGCTTTGAAGGTTTTGGAGTTTTCTTTTGAGACAGGCATCCTCCCCAGGCAGGGTGAGTGACCCGGCCGTGAAATGATATACTCTCTCCAGGACACCCTGGGGGGAGGGGGTGGCGTCAGTGCACGACGTCGCTCAATCTACAGACATAACAAACACAGTGCTCAGTTACACAGACCATCTTATTCTCTCTCCACAAAGTTGTATAGTAATACATTCTGAATTTTCTCTGCTTTCTCATGGCATAACAAATACAAGATACCTGATATCTGACTAACCTCTACAGGAAATCAGGCTGATCCTATCAGCTGAGGAAAAGTGACACTTGCTGTTTTGAATGCTTGAATTACCTAAGAAAAATTACCATATTTTGCAAGCGGATGTATCATTTAAAGAACTACTCCAATGTCAAGACCTGAATATCTTAAAAGTAGGGTTAAATGATAAAAATGACCACCTGAATTGCTTTCCAAAATTGTAAAAACATTGCATTGTATTTTCTGTCAGGTGACGGTGTGACAGCATGCAAGAACACTTGGCATCATATTTTCACACGTGCATGACAACATTCCAGCATTACTGCCTTCCTCAATGTCACATCTGTCTGTTTCATCATCACATAAGGAATATTATCCCACAAAATCAGGAAAATTTTCTGTAAACTGCTGAAAATTTTGTTTTTTTGAGGACATTTATACGAGTTAATAGTGTTATTTATCGTAAATCTTTTAGAACCAAGATGATAGCTCTTGTTCCATATGTTATCCATCTTATCATTTTAATATTTCCGCCTAGTATCTCTTGTGCCTAAAGTAACACATTAAAGTTAAAGTTAACTTTTAGGATAGTTTACATACTTAACAATGATTCAAAATAAATTCCTGCTACAACAAAATCAAGTGTCATTTAAACATCCCCCATCAAAAATGGATTCATCAATGTATCTTTAATACCTTAATTCCTCAACCGTTCGCATGTGAAAGAGCAACTGTCAGTGCAATTCATTCACATTTTTGATTTGATTTTGGGGACAAAACTTCCTTGGCTGGATTGACCAGCTTCAGGGTTTCACAAAAAGTATAATTTTATCAGTCAAAATAGGACAATACCTGAGGAATATACTTGAATAAACACCCTGCCACCATGAGAAAAAAATCGAAGAATTACATTACTGTGGTATTCATAATGTCAACGCTCATAGAATGAATGCACTTACATCACAGTTGTCGACAAGCGCTCCTTTACTTAAGTTTTCCATTAAAGCTTTGTTTTTCTGAAGATCTTCAGGAGATAAATGTTCCCTTCTGTAAAAAAAAAACAAAGCAAAATATAATCAGCAACCAATCTTGACAAGATGAATGCTGTACCAGATATGTGATATCCCCTTAATGACCATCAATTCTGCCCATGACAAACTTGATCATTTTCCCTGATTCTAAGAGGTCTATTGTTTTCAGGTTTGCTTGGAAAATGGGATGATATTCTACCACCAAAAATAATATTTTGTGACATTTATTTGCCTCTAAATTTGTACTTTTGAGGGCGAAATTTTAGGTCATTTGGGGCATATGGTTAAAAATCGAAATTATCAAGCTTTTTTTAGGTAACAGGGACAGGCTAAGTGAGCATTAATTTTGGAGATTTGGACAGTTTTCAGGAAAATTTTCCAGAAACAAACAGCTCACCTTTTTCTTGATTCCAATATCAACCCATTTACTGCATAAAAGTCAGCTTGGAAATCTCCAACCATTTCCTGTAAAAGAAAAGATATTGAACAAAATATGATTAAAGCCTCCATAGGGTTGTACAACGGGCTCATACTAGAATAATTGTATCTTCAAAAGGGTTAAAACAACAGATAACTTGATGATAGCTATGCCTGTATAGGTCTGCCAGCAACTCCGGCCATCGTTTGATGTTATGTTCACTCCCTACAGTTTTAATACACAAAAACAGAACAGCAATAGCAATAAGTTTTATCTTCTCTGAATATCAATTTCTTAGCCTCATCATCCGTGAACATCTTCCTCTTACAGTTTTATCCTCCCTGAACAGCCAGCCACTCTGAGCACGAGAAAAGGTAATATTTTTGGTGGACATCTGAGCTGCCATGATATCACTGGACATAAGAATGTCAACCTCATCTTCCAACTCCGCCTCGGACTCCTGCATCAACAATATCAACAACTTTAGCTTGACCTGGCTGTTTCTATGACAATCCAACATTAGCATTATTGTAATCATGAGTGCAATTGAAAACCAATCTTAGACTTGGCTACCAAAGAGGTCCCCTGTAGAGGACAGATGAATGCAAAACTTCAGCTTATTACATCTACTACTCTTTCAGAAAACCACCTCTAACATTTACCTGAACACTGCTTCAGATACAAAATACACAGTCATGAATTTTGTAAATTAGGGTCACTAATATGTACACTGTGCCTCAACAACGGAACATTCTCCTTGTACTCTACAGGCATGCAAAACCTGAGCTCAATACATGAAGTACTTTCAAGATATCACTCCAATCATTCATTTTAACATTGTTGTCCATGTTATTGGATGCCAGTGCCAACACCCTGGGTCTGACATAAGCCACATCTTTACTTTGTGGCTAAAAAGAAGAAATTATGAACACATTGCCAAGAAATTTTCTCCCACTTTTCTTCAATAGAATAACTTATTGACCCATATCTGGTTTTTTGAAGTACAAAATTGTGAAATGTCAACTTTTTAATCTTCTTGCACTGAAGATGTTTGACACAAAAATTAAGAAAAGAAAACCCATTGATTTTTCTTACTTCTTACCTCATATCGTATTCGCTGAAATACATGAAGTTTGTTGTCTAAAACTGTCAGAGACTGTGAAGGTTTTGCGTCACCATTAAATACAAATGTTATATCCCCTCGTTCCCAATGCATACCATTGAAATCCAGGACAGTAGTGTCAAGTCTGTGAAACCACAACAATACTTTCATCAGACTACATATTTTCCTTTGAAAATGTGCAAGTACAACATTTTAAATACATGTATAGGAGACATGTTTACTTGGTACTTCACTGGTCTCGTTTAAAGGGGTTTGAAAATATACTGGTTGTGATTATCTTTTATCAAGGTTCATCAACAATATATATCAAATTCAAATATACACACATTAAATTTTTAGATTCAAGGTTGAGTTAAAACTATTAAAAAAATGAATTAAAGCATAAGAACAGAAAATCAAATGATACCAATGGTGGCATTTTCTAAAACTGCAGACACCTACTATTTGTGGAAAAATTGAGAAAATTCACAATGACTGACATTACAAAACAAAGAATCCCATGAATGACACCTGACACATTTGTCATCCCGGAGATTAACAAAGACAGAATTCCATGCCAAGATTTACAAAATATGCAAATTTAAAAAAAAGTAAAATTAATTTACAGCCATACGCCACAGTGGCGATAAAACTATGATATGTACTACACTTTTACATTTTTTTTCTTCTGTCAATAGCTTACCTTATACAAGAACCTTTTTTATGTATTCTGCAAATATCTGAGGGTAACATTCTGGACACAATGGGAACTGAAAAGTGACACAAGAAAAGATACATTTCAATATCGGTCCTTAGATGAAACTTTAGTGTAGAAAATAGCACTGTCAAACATGACAAACATTTTAATATATGAAGATGTCTGATTGCGTCCATTTTGTTGAGAGCTCACTGTAGCCGTCTTGGAGCAAGCAACGATCAAATTACATGAAGATGCACAACACACAAGTAAAGGTGCAAAAACGTACACCTTTGGAATTTTCTGTTGGCTAGGCTATTTGGGGATTGGATTTGACATTATTTGAAACATTGCAATAAGATGATGTTTCAGTATAGTCACAGTTCCAAAGGTAATATTTTCTGCCTTTTTCAAGCTTAATGTTGAGAACAACAGACAGGTTACTGACAGACTACTACTTTCAGTTAGTCGTTAGTCTCCCTTTGTGCGCTCTCCTGATTTGAAGGCAGAACAGGTTCCATGTGGTAATCTTATTGAACCAAAGTGGCTGACTGAGCAACCGAAACATTTATCGTCAATATCACAGCAGTGCCACACACATTAAGGGGAGCTAACTATAAACACAGTAACCCAGGAAGTCCCAAGAGAACCTTTCAAAATACTTGTGTGACGTGACAAGGTGAACCTGAGGAAACATTCTAGGTATCACAGGCCAAAAAAGCTCTAAAATGAAGGCTAAAACTATAGGCTTATGCATTCTAGCTATTATGCTTGAGCACGTTGGGCCATTAGTGCTGCATGCACAACCCCCGCGTGCATTAGGTCATCGGTCTAGGACACACAGATCCTAAAAATAGAAATTTTGACAAGATGCAGGAACAGGAGCTGTCGGTGATGTATCAAATACACAAGAGTTTGGTGAGCGTGTAGATTGGTTTGTTTGGTGCTTTGATTATCTATTACCATCAATATAGGAGATTAAAAAGGCTTTCTTTATTTCACTTTTTCTAAGTCTGAGGGGGAGTTTTCGGTAGCTTTTCCGGGAGATTGGGTTCGTTTACCGGGCGCAAAACGGCCCTAATGGAAACCCTGCATGTATTCAAAACAAATCTTCATTGACAAGGAACTTCTGCAGGACAACATAGTTCACGATATCTTACCCCAGCTCTGGAAGTCCCATCGCAATTCTAAGTAGAAATCTCCCAGATCTTTGAGCGCCTGTATGAGGGCTGGTCTTCTGTCTTCTAAAGCATCTCTTGATTGTGACTTTAACTTCTTAAGTAATGACATTACTACAAACAAAAGGCATAACATTATATATGAATGAATGAATGAATGATTATGCATGTATCTCTAAACCAGTGAAAATACTTGCTCGAGTGAGACTTGAACTCATGATTTATGTTGTCTTGAGATTTCCATGCTGTAAATTTGCGATTAGTTTCCAATACCATCCCTTTAACTATGTGTACATGTATGCTTTCACTGACAGATGGCTAGGCTTACTTGTTTGCCTGTCCCCATAGCTGATAGCCTCGGCCAAAGGTGTCCATCCTTGTAAGTTCTTCACCTTCACTGGAGCACCATGAGCCAGCAACAGATGCACACATTCTGAAATCAGGCATTATAGCAGAGTTCAGACAGCCATACCCACAGCAACAGGCCTGCTCTGAATTACCTCCCTTGATACATGACACCTACTATGACCAGTAATAGAATATTTTTTGAGTCGTGAAAGTATGAGAAGTGGGACCTTGCCTATTAAAGCATGCGGTGCATGTATGTGGGTTATGTCACGACAGAGACAAATATTTTCTGGGCAACAGAACGTGAAAATTCATGACATCTACCTTTAAGAGTCACAGAAATGTTGAGGGATCTTAAATGAAGTCTATGTTTTTCAGCTTGAGAGTTCCCCAAAGCTTTGGATTGTATTTAATTAGGGCCAGGATTTTTAATTTACCTCCAAATGGATTAAAAAAAAACACATAACATGTATCCTGGACTTCCAAAATCAGGTAACAAAATTAAACTCTGTATTAAAGTTGCCGCTTTAACTCAGAAACTTGCCATTAGTCAATTTCTGAGGTCCCACCTAACCACAGCTTATTCCTAAAAACGCACCTTTTAAACAGGATAGCAAAAGCAAGTCAAGGGAAACTATTTTAATAAAACATATGTTCTACATTAAAACAGCGTTTTAAGCTGAACACATGTACATGCAGAAGGGCATATGTTTATGAATACTAGTTTTTCATTGTTCGTTCATATACATGTACTTGTCACAGTTACAGTAAAAACAGGATTCCTGATATAGCCATACTGAAAATATATACACAAATGACCAACACCACTGTCAAGTAAAATAATCTGAGCCAAGGCAACTGCCACTTATAATACTAAATCAGCCAATTCAGATACTTGATATTTGTTGACACTGCCATTTTACCTGACATGTTCACTCATCAAGCAGTTTTAAAGAGAACACATTTGGTTGGCGTTTTTATTACTGGTGTGTTGATACGTCAATTGTGTTTTGGTATTCAGCAGAGAAGAGTTCTAACTTTAATAATATATAAAAATACAACAGTAAAGCATTCAAATATCTAAGCATACTATGACAACAAATCCGGTCGGAGGTGGGAAGGTCTGCTATCAACCTGCGGATGGTCGTGGGTTTCCCCCCGGGCTGTGCCCGGTTTCCACGCACCATAATGCTGGCCGCCGTCGTATAAGTGAAATATTCTTGAGTACGGCGTAAAACACCAATCAAATAAATAAATAAATAAATATGACAACAAAAATGACAGAATGATTTATAATGATTGATACCGTATTTAAGAATTTTTCACGCCTGTGATGGCAGTCAATTTCATTGGTAGAGGAAACTAGAGTACTGGGAGTGAACCACTGGTCTACAGCAAGTACATTTAACTGATTGCCTCTTCCAACGCACGATGCATAAACTTTCAGCACGGGAGCAGTATCATTGTGTAAGTCATATTCTCTAATTGGTTGGAAGGCAGCTGATGTGTGATCTTAAATGATCTCTCTGTTGAACTTGAACCACTAAATGTGTGAACAGCCGTAGGAGTCAGTGCAGTCAACTGCTTTATGTCATGCAGACCACAACAACAGTGAAGGTAGGGGAGTCTTGAAAATAAACTGTCGACTGATGGGACTGTACCAGTACATGGAGCGTAATAAATGTCTCCCCACAAACCCATCCATATGTAAAACTAAAAACAGTGCCCTTTTTTTTTTTCTTTTTTTTTTAACAGACACCAACCTTTGTGACCAAGCATCACAGCCAGATGTAAAGGTGTGTTACCTGTACAAAAACAAGATAAAAATGTGTATTAGCACACAAAAAACATATATAACTCCAAGGATAATTCAAAATAGAAACCCGGACATGGTCAATCTTGTCCTTATCAATTTATTTATTTGATTGGTGTTTTACACCACACTCAAGAACATACTCCTTACAGCACATGCAGTGCTCTCTAACTTTCACTTAACATCACTGCCACAAAGAGACAAGCTTGACGTTGCCTGTGAGACAAAGATAGGCTTGTTTAGACTTTGCCTCATTACTTGTGTCCTCCCACGGTCCAATTTAATCAGCATTCATCAATAATTAAAATTGTTTTAGGTTTTTGTTAGAATCATGTCATGCACACTCTAGATGAAGATGATGCCTGTGTATAAAGTATTATTAGAGACAAAGGTTGAGATGGATCGTTTGTGTTTTCTGGCATCATTTCTGCCTCATCATCGTGACTCTAGTGACCTCAGCGTTGTTCAAGATTTCTGTACTAAATTTGTTATTTTCAGTAATGATGTAAAGCGAAAGGAAGAGAGCAACATATGCACTGTAAAGAGTATAACTCAAGAACATTTCACTTATATGTATATGACAGCAGCAAGCATTTTGGTAAGAGGAATGAAAATCAAATTTTCAGAGGTGTAAGACTTTATTATATATAATAGTGATTTATTTTATGTAATAAATTGGTTTTCATAAAACATTTCCCATGTGATGTGGCATATAGGCAAAACATTTTCAGGTACTTGTATATGAATGAACATAAGGCTCTCTTATTAACATATCCTTCAGCTTCAAAGAGGTACCTTTCCCCAAGGCTCTGCCCAGTTTCCTCCCACCATAATGTTGGCCGCCGTCCTCGTACAAGTGAAATATTCTTGAATACAGCGCAAAACACTGATCAAATAAATAAATAAATCTGATGAAGTATCAAAGCTCACTAGCATATTGTCAGTTAATTGTGAGATTTCTTCAACCATTTAGCATACAAAGTTACTACAAAGATTACCTTCAAACTCATTTTCTTCTATAGTTTTGATCATACCACATGTGAAACTATAGCTGTAGTTGTTGTTTCAATATCTGAGTTTCGTAATAATACATTGTATGTGCTATCTTCAATGTACGTATTTTATTTCTACACTTTTCCAATGTGGAGTTATGCCTTCATCATTCATGGCTTTTGCATGGATAATTAGATTCAGTTAGATGAACTCCATGCCTGTAATAATGCAGAATTTGTTGTGGCTACCATACTTATGTTGTCAGGACTATGCCTAGAGCTATTTTTGTTACGGAAAATTATTATCGCTCAAACGAATCAAGGTGTATTAAAACTAACAAGTAAAATGAACAAACATACAATGGATTAACAATAAAAACCTTAGTTTCCATGCAAAATACTTTCATTCAAAGAGTTAAATGCTCTCAAAATGCATCATTTTGAGTTGAATTCTATAAAATCTCTTTGTGCACAATCACAGCTTTACTTTACACACAACTTATGTGGCAAGTTTCTTACACACTTATTATGACACCGAGTCCATTTATATCTGTTACAAGCAAAAAAAAAATTGTTGCTTATGAAATCAAAGTTAATTTACAATTCATAGAAACCCACCAATAATGTTCAGTTTGTCTTGTGTTCATTGTGATTAACTACCTCAAAACCTTTAAAAAAGGGAATGATGTACAATCAAAGCTCTGATACTAGTAGTTACAATGAATCTTGACGCTGCTGACATAGTGCAATACTGAATAACAAAATAACACACATAATCAATCTAATAGAGCTTAACTAACATATGTTAAAACATAAAAAAGTTAGGTTAATTAAACGCTGGAATGCTGACAAAAAGTTAAATATAGCAATGTATGCAGATCTGGGGCTGCATGTATACCAATCTAGCCATGCGCCTATTTATAGATAAGCCAATGAACATATTCTTATGTAGTCCTTCTTAAATCTGAATTGACCAAGTTAAGCTTGGTGTAAATTTGACATCTGAATTTTGTTGATATTGCCATACATTTTGACTGGTGTACAAATTACTCTGTCAAACCTTGGACTAATACAACTGTAATATTATGGTCCCAAGTTAGCCTCAGGTGGCTACTTCAACTCTTCTTTATACTGGGCTGGTGGAGTATCATAGCCACAGGGGGAACCAGTGGTAAACCATACAGTGATTCACGCCATGTCCCACAAGTCCTTTCTAAACATGCCTGCAGTCCAAAAGTGGTGTCAACTTCGCTCTTACCTCTCAGTTCGCCCACACACGCAACATCCCAAGTATATTCCATTCGGTAATGGCACACCAGCCCCTTATCCACAAGATGGTAGACAATTTCTATACAAGCGGCCGTTATGCTCGTCTTTTCAGATTCAACGTGCGTGGGCCATCTAGAAATGGTAACTTTTTCAAGGCCCATAACTGTGGAGAAGGCAAAATGGCTGCTGCTTTAGCGATGACCAAGTGGAATATGTGTGAGATGTAGCATGTCCAGGTGAGCTGAGAAGTAAGAGCCAAAGTTGACACCAATTTTGAATTGCAGCCATTGTTAAGAAAGTATTTATTTCTTTGACTGGTATTTTACACCATACTCAAGAATATTTCATTTATACGACAACGGCCAGCATTATGGTGGGAGGGAACCGGGCAAACCCACGACCATTTGCAGGCTGCTGGAAAACCTTCCCACGAACTGCAGGAGAGGAAGCCAGGATGAACTGGACTTCGACAAACAGCAAACGCATTGGTGAGAGGCTCCCGAGTCATTACGCTGCGCTAGCGTGCTAACCAACTGAGTCACGGAGGCCCCCTTGTTTAGAAAGTACTAATCGGACATGGCGTGAATCGGCCCATGGCTTACCACTGGTTCAACTGCTGGATACGATACTCTGGCAGCCCAACACAGAGAAAGGAGTTGAGGTAGCCACCTGGGACTAGTCCCAGGTATAACTAGAAGTGCAACTGTCGGCCTATCGACTACTGTGGCTTGGCTAGACAGTACTCAATCAAGTGTATGTCACTAACAATGATTCCCTTGTCACTTCAGGCTTTCTGCAAAAGTGAACACAGATAAGAGAGTAGACAAAACCAAAAGTGCAAAGGAGCGTATTTAGGACTGTCATCTGAGAACTGGTCCTTAGTGTGGTTGTGTTGACGAATTAATTCCGAAACCTTCTCCACACAATGTAACAAAAGCGTTTTCTGAAGATCTGTTTTCACGATTTCCTTCTATTGCTATTTCAGCAGCAACTCACCATGTGAATCCTTCTGGCTAACATCATGTGTTCGCAGCAACTGGGAAACTTTCCGAATGTCTCCATTAAAAACGCTTTCGTGGAGAGGAAATTGGTCCGCCATTTTTGTTTGGACCAAATAGTGTACATAAAGGTACGAGTGTGCACATGAATGAAGAATGAGGCTCCCGAGGAGTGGTCCTAACTAAGAAACACAGCAATAGTGGCATGGTTAAAATAAAAAGCAACAAAGTTAATTCACATCGAATAATCTTTATTCACAATGTGAGTCGTACATTTTATTTAAATTTGTAATAAACTTTCGCATTAAACGGCTGTTAGCCATAATTAGGTAGAGGTCGATTTTTAACATTCACGTGGGTTCAAGCGCATCGTGGAAATTTATATTCTTTTGGAGGTGTGTCACTTACTTACGCCGCTGATTGGACGAATTCCGCGTCATCACCGTGACGTAGCGTGTCGTGTAATGACTACCTACAGCAGGACACGATTACTTTCATTTGGGTTTAAACGTGGGTACGTCTGTAAGTCTCTCTCTGCGGTTTCAGCTGTCTGGTTTTGTAGGAAGATGTCGGGCGACAGTAACATGAAGGATTTGCGACCTTTCCCGCATTTCGCCACTGATGCGATCCACGCTGGCCAGGATCCAGAGCAATGGAACTGTCAAGCAGTGGTGCCTCTTATTTCGATGGCCACAACTTTTAAACAACGCGCACCTTCTGAACATTGCGTATGTATATAACATTTTAGCATGTTTTGTGGCGAAATTTTCAAAGTAATCTGTGAAAAAAGCAGAAATGTAAGAAAAACGTCATTTGGTGTGCAGTTAATATATAAAGCAAATTACTTTAGCTGTTACGCGATCTATCCGGGCGGTTTATTTTTCTTGTAATTTTTGCTATTGTACAACTCGGATTTAGACCTATAAAGAGTATGTGAAGCACTAAATCGTGTATTTAAAACAAACAGAAACAAAAATGTATGAAATGAAAACTGAGCAGAGAGTATCGGTACAATAAAACAATTGCATAAATTCATATAGTGAATCGTGCATTAAGATATATATTCCAGGGGCACTCTTCACAGTCCAGCACACATATCATCGTAACATAACTTAACAGATCAGAGGAATAGGTTCAATAGTGGCCCTAGTTGGATTTAGTTCTGTTCAGTGATGATAATTAAAGTATTTGGATTTTACTGACCAGCCACTTTTGATTTATTGGTGGGTCGAGGATAACATTGATTTTATCATAGGTAGAGTTAGGTAGTTCCGTTAAATTAAACAGTGTGACTGTCAGCTGTCAGATTGTCATATATCACCACAGTCAAGTGTTAAATATAATTGAACTTCTTAAGATGGGGGAAGAATTAAACTTCTCCAGAAGTTGGAAAAGTTTGTGATAAATTTTGTTGTACGTCTGTTGGACTGGGCCATAAAGCAGAATTAGTGTTTGGTCTTCTTCCTCGAATGAAAAATAAATACAGCATAGTAAGTGGAGATTATCAGTGAATATTTGTACATGTGTCTGCCATTCTTAATTTGAGTCAGTGGAAACTTAGCCTCTATAACCTACTCATAATCTCTGATTGGAGCTATCGTTTTATGTGTTTTATTTTTTTATTCAGTCAGCTGCTTCTTCCATCCAAGTGGAAGGCATTGGAAGGCCATGTCATTATAGCTAACCCCTCCCGCCTCCGCCTAAACTCTTTCTCTCTCTGTTGTTGCAGAATTACATGTGGTAACAGATGTAAACCATGCAGGTTTGTTCAAGCTAGGTTTTAATCAGAGAGCAGGTATATTATATAATAAATTTTCAATTTTCATTACTGACAGTTTGTACATACTAAAATTCATGGGAATATTTCACTGGTACGCTGCCTGGTGTGTCATACAGTGCACTCTGCTACACTAAGACAAGTATTATCCCAAAGTCCTGATGGTGAGTGACACAATTGTATATCCAGACAAAGCTAGAGTACTGTACATAGAGGATGCACATTCATGCATCATATGCTAGGCTACATGTAAATGTCCCCAGGCAAGACCTGTACATTCATTCCAATATTGTAGTTTGCATGTCTCCAGTTGAAAAACATAGGTATTTCATCATCCTGTCAACACTTGAATTGTACACACTACATCCTGTAGATTTACCAACCTAAAGCAGTCTTAATCCTGTTTCACATATAGCAAATGTACAAATATTCCTATTTTTTACTCTCACTAATTTAAATACATTTCTTTTTAATTTTTGTAACAAAAGATTTTGTTAAACAGCTGTTTAATTTCTTTTTTGTGTGTGTGTCACAGTGTGTAGGCCTATTAAGCGCACTGATAAGGTTTCATGTAAGTACATGTAGGTCAGGGTTGGAAGAATCAGGTCATCTGGCCAGTTTAACTTAATTCCCAACAGGTATATACTGGAGTGAAAAACAACAGCAGCTGAGTAGGTCTTTGATGCAGGTTTTCTTGTAGACCAGTGATATAAAGTCATCGGTGATCTGCATTACTTTCTGCTTTGGTTATGCTTCATTAAATCTGCCACGTACCTAAAATTCAGGTCGGCCTTTGTTTTATAGCCTGGACTTGACAGTTTTACTCAGGAATAAATGTGATAAAAGCTGTATTGTAGGTGTATGGCTTCGTATAAAAATGTGTTTTAGTGAGGACTGCTGTTATAGGTAACAGGCAACTGTCATTGTGAGGTGAAGAAAATGTTTTTAATATATAAAGGTAAATAAAATGATACTTTAACGTTAGCTTCCTTCATGTTACCCCACATAAGTGTAGATGCTTTGAGTGGACCTACGAAGATACAGAATTTATGCCTGGACCACACTTTTAATGGCAATCATCATGTATGGAAAAATCCAGCAAAAGTAAAAAAAAAATCTTTAGGCAGGTGGTATTATTGTATCTTTAAACTATTTGTCTGGCTGTCCATTTGTCCGTGATTTTGTTTGAACGACATTTGTTGTGCACTTTTAATTTTCGGTGGGAACAAGTGACAAAATGTCAAACTGTACGTTGTCCATTTCTGTGATTGTGAAAAGAAGCAGATTGCCAGTTTCCCAGTGTCCACTTTCCTAGTATTTGAGCTGACTGTGTGTCGCATCTTTTTGTTACAGCGTATGCTTCATGCATGTTTGTATGTGTCACCTTCCTTTGTTGTTGAGTACGACGTTAAACCCCAAGCACTCACTCACTCACTCACTCACCTTCCTTTGATACATAGATGTGGTATGGATTTACCCATACTGTTTGAATGAAGTAGGCTGGCCTCTTGGCCTAGTGGTTGGCACATGACAGCAAATTCCAATGACCCAGGAACTTTTGTCCTTTGATGCATGGTTGTAGTTATACATGTAGTTTTATTTGTAGTGACCTTTTCATCATCCATGTAACTCTGTTAGGCGATGCAAATTCTGCTACTGATCACTTGTTCTGTGCTCTGCTTTTACCACAGTGTTCTAAACGTATTGATTTTTATCAATCCCACTTTTTTTTCCCCCCAGGGCTTTGAATATTCCCGAAGTGGCAACCCAACCAGAAACTGCCTTGAGGCCTGTATTGCAGCTTTGGAAGGAGCAAAATATGGTAGAATCAAACTTGTGAATGTTTTTAGTTTTAAAATGATTTTAAAAAAAAACAGTGATTAAACTTGTTAAAGCTCTGGAAGGCTTCTGAGACTATACCTGTGTGATGCATTGAAGTTGGAAACACTCAAGTGGTAATTTCTACTCCATGTACATGTATGTTTGACATTGTATTTTTTATTGTTTCTCAGCTGCAACCAAGCAGGTCTATACAAAGTTGGTCATTCTATCTGTTTGCTTGTTCAGATTTTTGACCTTCTGTGTTTTAACATGGGCCCACATGTATATTATGTTTTAACCCAGGCCACTCACTCAGCAAGGAGCCTGGGTGCAAGAAGACATGAAATCCTATATATTGGGGATGTTGCAGCTATTGCCAATTTGCACTTGAGTTTTTAAGAAATTATCTTGTTGTTCTCTAGAAGAAAAACAAAGACTATGATTTGTTGGAAAATGAAGACAGTTATGTCCCCAAAAAATTTTTAAAAATTCAAACTGTACCTCTCCCTTATGTTGCCCTGTATTTTATAGCACCACTCCTCTGAATATTATACAGGTGCACATCAGTGGATGAACATTGAAATATTAGATGGTGATGGCAGCAGCATGTATGTCATAATGCTCTGTGCTGGGAAGACTTCAGACTAATCCTTTCGTGGGTTGTTTGTTTTTCAGCCATTACGTTTTCATCTGGCTTGGCTACCACTGGCAGCATTACCCAGCTCCTGGCTGCGGGTGACCACATAGTCAGTATGAATGACCTGTACGGAGGTAAGACCAGATACACCCATGCTGTTATTCTTGTAACAGTTCTGCTATGGGGATTCTCCTCGATGGACATTGTAAATTTTGACACTGTACTTCTCAATGACTGAGGCTTCCTCTTCAGTCGTACATGGGAGGGCCTTACAGCAACCTGCAGATGGTCATGGGTTTCCCCCGGGCTCTGCCCCCTTTCCTCCCGCTATAACAATGGCCGCCATTGTATAAGTTTATTTATTTATTTGATTGCTGTTTTATGCTGTACTCAAGAATTTTTTTTTAGAACTGATTGGCATTTTATGCCATACTCAAGAATATTTCACTTCCGTCATGTAAGACATATTGCAGACATATTGTGGTCAGGGTTTGAGTTGGCAAATCATCTGTTTTGACTGAAAGTGCAAGTTGAGCAAGTTTTGTTTAAAATATGTGGATAGATAAATGGCATCACCATAATATTTTGTTATGTGCTCATTGTGACGATTGTGTTTGTCACTGTGTGGTTTCAGGGACAAACAGGTATTTTCGACAGGTCGCATCACACATGAATATAGAGACGTCCTTCGTAGATGCAACAAATCTTCAGGTTCTAGAGAAGGCCTTTCGTCCCAATACCAAGGTAAAAAAACTTGTTTCACTTAATGTCTACTTATTGTTACATAGACCTGTGTGCTGATTTGTGAATTCATGCTAACATGCCAATTTTGAATGACAATCTGGCCACATTAGTGGGGTAGTCAAGATGCCAGAAAGATAGCCTATCACTTGCCAAAGGTCAGTGCTAAACTCCAGGCACTTCATGATGCACTCTAAGCCAAGTAATCCTTAAAGTGCTATTTTCAATCCCAACAGAAACCAAGCGGAAATAACGTTTTCCAACTGTGATGTAATGATATTCTTTACGTGACGATGAAACAGGCAGATGTAAAGTGTAATGTTGAGTAAGGCAGTTATGCTGGAATACATCATGGGCATTTGAAAGTTCAACATTTTATAGCTTAAGCCTACTTAACACTAAGTATGCTTGATGAGACCCCAGGAAATACATCTGTAATGCCTCAGTAGATCCTTGGAATGGCTTTACTACATATGTTTAGAGACTTAGGTATTGAAAGGCTACTTAAAGCTAAGTATGCTTGATGATACCCCAGGAATTACATCTGTAATGCCTCAGCAGATCCTTGGAATGGCTTTACTACATATGTTTAGAGACTTAGGTATTGAAAGGCTACTTAAAGCTAAGTATGCTTGATGATACCCCAGGAAATACATCTGTAATGCCTCAGCAGATCCTTGGAATGGCTTTACTACATATGTTTAGAGACTTAGGTATTGAAAGGCTACTTAAAGCTAAGTATGCTTGATGATAGCCCAGGAAATACATCTGTAATGCCTCAGCAGATCCCTGGAATGGCTTTGCTACATATGTTTAGAGACTTAAATATTGAAAGGCTACTTAAAGCTAAGTATGCTTGATGATACCCCAGGAAATACATCTGTAATGCCTCAGCAGATCCCTGGAATGGCTTTACTTCATATGTTTAGAGACTTAGGTATTGAAGGGCTACTGAAAGCTAAGTATGCTTGATGATACCCCAGGAATTACATAATGCTTCAGCAGATCCCTGGAATTGTTTTACTGCGTTTGTTTTAGAAATATGAAGTGCACTTAGCTAATAAAGAGCTACTTGACACTAAGTACACTTGGTGATACACCAGGAATTACTTCTGTAACGCTTGAGCAGCTTTCTGAAGTTACTTTAGTGATTTCTTCTGTAATGATCTTCTCTTGCACTGATGAATGTTGCCATGATTTATTCTGTAATGAAATTTTCTTGTACTGATGAATGTTGCCATGATTTCTTCTGTAATGATCTTTTCTTGTACTGATGAATGTTGCCGTGATTTATTCTGTAATGATATTTTCTTGTACTGATAAATGTTGCCATGATTTATTCTGCAATGATATTTTCTTGTACTGATGAATGTTGCCATGATTTCTTCTGCAATGATCTTTTCTTGTATTGATGAATGTTGCCATGATTTCTTCTGTAATGATCTTTTCTTGTACTGATGAATGTTGCCATGATTTAGTCTGTAATGATCTTTTCTTGTACTGATGAATGTTGCCATGATTTATTCTATTACTATCTCATTCAGTAATGATCCCATATTGTATGATCCCATTCTTGTTTCTAGATGGTCTGGATAGAGACACCGACTAACCCTACCATGAAACTGGTCGACTTGGAAGCCGTGACCAAACTGGTGAAAGTCAAGGCACCCAAAGCCTTCGTCGTGTGTGATAACACATTCATGTCTTCTTACTTCCAGGTGAAATTTACTCTTCATTTAGAAAAAAAAAATTTTTTTTCATAGGTTAGAGACAAATGTCACTGTGTTTGGCTAAATGTTACTTGTGTTCATGAAATGTTTTCTCAGAATGTGAAACTATTCTTGTGGACAACTGAACTCAAGTAAATGTTTCGTTACGTTTGATTTATTACAGTACTATACTTATTAAAATTGCTTGAGGAAAATTGAAAAAATTAAGATGCATTTTACTACATTGCTATACTGGGTCTAATTGCACGTGGATTTGTCATTGGCCAAAATGCCAGTGGAAAATAAAAATTGGTGATTTCATCAAATGTAGAAATTTTTTACATTTACTGTATTGTTCAGTTGCATTGTTCAGTTGTATAAGTGAAATATTCTTGAGTATGGCGTAAAACACTAATCAAATAAATAAATAAATACAAATCTCTGATGTACACCAATATTATATCCGATGAGGACTCGTCACATAATATAATTATATATATATATTATAATTACCAATACTCTGTTCGTTCACAGCGCCCATTGGACTTTGGAGTGGATATGGTTATGCATTCATTGACAAAATATATGAATGGTGAGAGTGTACACATGTGCAGATTGATACCGACTTAATAATATTAGAGTGTGGAGAATACATTGCCTGCCTTCTAAGCGTTAGATCTGAGAGGTCAATCCTGAATAATGTCATACTTTAACATCGATAATGGTCTACCCATATCAGTTCAGTATAAACTTGAAGAAAACAGGACTTTGGTTAAATCTTGTACCTCATCATATAACATGTTATGGAACATTGCTCATTGTGGCTCTTTAAGTTTCTATGTGTCTCCGTTAGCTGGTCGGTCCAATTTTTGATATCCTGTCATAATATGGCCATTATTGAACAAGACGCCTACTTGGCGAGCCAGCGGATTTCCGGTTTCCTCACACCATAATTCTGGCCGCCATCAAATCAATGAAATACTGTTGAGTGCGACAGTATACAACAATAAATACATAAAATTAATGAGTCTGAGATGACATTGACTTTGCAGTTATTGCAATTATGGCTTATATGTGCTTTATCTAATATAAATCTAACCATAAAGTGTATATTTATGTTGATTGCAGGTCATACAGACTCTGTGATGGGTGCAGTTGCTCTGAGTGATGAAGATCTACATGCTAGGTTGCGTGCTTTACAAAACAGTAAGATTGCGGTCGTATTGACTTGCTTTTGACAAGCCTCAATTCCTTACCTGTATGTTTGCCATGGACTCCCTGCTTCTTTAGCGGTTTGGGCTACAAGGCTAGTACCTTGGAGGAACCCATATTTATATATCTTTCAGACTGTCATGGAAGAAAAGTGCCAAAACAAAGTAAAATCATCCACCTTGTCTATGTCTATCTTTCTGATGCTAGTCTAATTTCAGAGTAGGTCTAATGGGTTTGTTTTAGGTGCACCCCTCTTTCACAGCTGGAAAGCAACTACAATATATATCAACCGAAAATCTCCAGCTACCTAGGCAGCCCATTTTCAAGAAATACATGATTGTATTGCTCGTCAGCAATTCTTTCTCAAAGTTAATTCACTGGTACAGCTCTGTAATTAATTGGCCATACAATCTGTTGTGGAATCTTCTCACATTAAACTTCTCACTTCCCTTCACAAATTCTTTTTTATGTTCTCATTAAGTTATCTTACACCTGTGGGCATTTTTTTCTGGTCAGTTTTAACTCGTCTTCAGGGATGGAGGGAAGGGGGGCTGTCTTCCTTGTGTTTTACACATCGGCTGGATCAGTTATCTTCCTTTGCTTCCAGACATCGGGTCAGTTCCCTCCCCTTTTGACTCCTATCTCGTGAACCGTGGCCTTAAGACATTACCTGTACGTATGAGACAACACATGACTAATGGTTTGGCTGTTGCAAAATTTCTGGAGGGTAATCCTCGTGTCATCAAAGTCATCCATCCAGGTAAGATAATCAGACAACGATACAGACTGCCTGACAGTCCTGCTTGTTAGTTTCCATGAAATAGTACATCTATGTGTAGGTAGTGATGAAAGATATAGAATTTCACGAAACTAGTATCAGGGGTCATGCTGTTCAATAAAGTGTTGGTGTTGCAGCAACCGACAGAATACTTAACTACCAACAGTTCCCTGGCCATTAGTGGTGTAATCTCTGGAGTGTTTTAACTCAAAATCATGAGAAATTAAGACTTTGTGCTATACTTTATATATAGGGGGTTTTTTTTCACAAAAAATACGTACAGATTTTCATCAGAACTGTTTTGTAATATACTATTAAAATCACACAAATGATAGCAGATTAATGCAGCAAACATTTCAGGTTTGCCATCGCACCCACAACACGAGTTAGCCAAGCGGCAGATGCGCGGTTACAGTGGAATGGTGTCCTTCTACCTTAAGGGAGGATTGGCCGAATCAAGGATTTTTCTTCAAACACTGAAGTTATTTACCCTGGCTGAAAGCCTTGGAGGATTTGAGAGCCTGGCAGAATTACCGTAACATCCTGAATTTAATAAGTTTTTGAGTGTAACTCTGGCTTTTCTTCAAAGCTGAAAGTTTTATTAAAAGTAAAAATTAGCATGTTTGTTAAAGCACTGGCTGTGGCTTTAAGTCAGAAAGTTTATCAGGTACCTGGGGAAGGTCAGTGGTTTACTGTTAGCCCTTGGCTTTCCTATATATCCATTACACCCATACACCTATGTTTATATACACCGTCATATATGTGAAAAATGTCTAGAATATTATGTTACATCCAAATCCCTTAAATGACAGAAAATTTTAAAATAAGCCTGACCACACAGGAGGAGACTTTCAAATGCATATGGATTAATAATTATTACAAGTACACTAATTCCTCAACCTTTTCGCGTGTGAAAGAGCAACTTTCAGCGCAATTTATGCAACTTTTGCATTGGATTTTGGAGACAAAACTACATTAGTTTTGGATTGGTCAGTTTCAGGGCTTCACAAAAAGTATAATTTTATCAATCTACACAGAATAATGCCCTCAGAATATGCTCAAATAAACACCTTGCAAACATGCAAATAGGTTGAAGAATTACAATACACTTTTCTGAAGTCTGAGTCTTTAAAGGTGTAGTGGACAAATTTTGTCTGAATTGACAGTAGTACATATACTGGTTTTGATGCTAATATGCATTGTAGTTCGTTTATTTTCAATTTCAGCTTTTTTGTTGTAACAGAAAAAGAAATATTTTTTATTTCGATTAAATATTTTGATTTTTTTTATTTTAATTTCGCCATGTTCCTCAAAATTTTGTTGAAAATCTGTGTATTGTTTGTCAGGAGCGTCATGACCCATGCATCTGTGCCCGAGGAAGACCGTGCTGACCTAGGCGTCACCGACAACCTCATCCGTCTGTCTGTCGGTCTGGAAGACATCGAGGATCTTATTGAAGATCTGGATAAAGCTCTCAAAGCTGCTGTAAGTCACAGGAACAGAGGGTTTTTTTCTTTGTGTTATCTTCACATAGTGGATTATAGTACCACACCAAGACAGTTCCTTGTAAAAAAAAAACATCACCTGTTTTGGGTCTGTTCAACTAGTAGCAACAAGTAAATACATGTAATCATAATGCTTTTTGATCTGTGCCTAGTGGAGTCTCATGATTTTCCTTCTTGTAGCGAACAGGGTGCACCAGTGCAAATTTAAAAAAAAAATTTTTATTTGGCACTTGTGTGCACGGTTTGCAAAGACAGTCATATAGATATACCTTAATCCTTCTAAACTTTGGGACAGATATTAGTAGTGTTGAAAGTAAAATGTTACATTTCTTTACCAGCCTTTCGGAAAAGTAAAGATGTGAGTATGTTGTTCATTAGGTGGACTAACCATGTGGGGGAAAAGTTACTCAGTATATTACATATATGTTGGCTATAATGAGCAATCCAGGTGTCCCAAATTTTAGAAGAAATAGGGCAACTGTTTTGAAATTGATATGATACTAGTCATGGCCAGATAGAAATGACATATCTAGTACTGGTATAAGTAACCATAATGCCAGACTTCAACCCATCGACCTACCATACTTACACATTGTTATGAGGATACCAACATGCCCTGAGAGCTCTTCTTGTAGATAGGAGTTCAATTTTTATGTTATCTGCATACGGCTGTTACGTGTAGGTGATGAATTTGTTTTACTTAGTGATTGGAATGTTACAGTATATTTGACTAGCCCTACATTTATATATGTGTGCCAAAATGTTTTTGTTTTTTTTCTTTCTGAGGAACCTCACCCTGAAAGTTTTGTCAAAGTAGTTAACGGTTTTGTTTTATATTTTAGGTACCATGAAGATGTTAGAGTGAACCTCACAGGCCTGAAGACTGACTTCACTACCATATATCTCATGCACATAATCTTAATTACAACAGCACTGAATTTCTAGTATTTCAAGAAAAAAATTGCAACCCAAGAAACAAAAAATGTTTAACATCTCACCGGTACCAAAATACATCTCTGACTTCACTGGCTTCCATACTGACAATATAGTCAGAATTACATGTATTATAATCAGTTTGCATGGAATTTATTCCTAACTGAATATGTATCAGCTGTTTGGTAATCAGAAGCATTCATTGTGGAATGTAGCCAAGTACACTTTTCTTTGACTGAAACCTATGTCCCCTGCACTTGTGTATGTCATATTGACATCTTTGAAAACAAACTTACATTTACTTTCAACAAATTATCTAAGGGTATGAAATAAATTATATTATTTTAGGTTGATATGTTATATACCAAAAATTAAGTTACCAAACATGTAAATTTAATATTTCACAAAATATGAACAGATCACAGGACAACATTTTATGCCTCTCTCACTCATCTTTTTCCTGTAAACTGTTGGCAGTTTCCATCATTTCTAACTTTTTTAATGGACTTTGAAGTATCATGTTTTATAGGATTTATGGGATTTGGTCCTGGATCTTAGTGTATATCCACTTTTGTTCATGAAATATGTCAATTTTAACAAACTGAAACAACAGTGTTCGAATGCCATTTATTTTCTTCGGCCCCCTCCATCTCTAACATATATGTAATATATATCTGTCAGTATGTTGTGCTACACTCTTCATTTTAAAATGATAGATCTTCATTATTATTCTTTTGGAAGTGATATATTTGTGAACGGTATAAAGTGCTATTAAAATCTATATCTAAAAACGTGAAAATTTCTTGGTTTTTTGTTTCCACTTCTTACCTGTTTAGAAATGTTACACGATACCCGAACTGTATTTCTAGCTATGTTCGTTGCTATGTTTTTGTCTAATCCTTTTACCCGATGGGGGTGATGCCTGGTGAGACTTTTGTCCATGGGGGTTTTGTCTGTTATGTCCATGTGGCTTTTGTCCTGGATTCCCAAATTGGATATTTCATTACTGAAACAAAACAAACGGTTTGAGCAGGAGCTGTAGAACTTGGATTGATCTTGCTGCTATGTAAATTACCCATGTCGTCAGCTTTACGCCCTAAAGAGTTTCACACCCTAAAGGTGGAAGGAAACCTGACAAGACTTTTCCACTTATGGTCAAAAGGGAAGTCAGCGTGAGCTGGACTTGAGCTCACAGCGAACGCATTGGGAGTGGCTCCAGGGTATATATGACCAGCCTAAAGCAAGATGTGACGTGCTTGAATCTCGTCCCTACATGTTCCACAGCCGCTGTAAAAATCAAACCCGTATGAAGCAAAAATGTTACTCCCAAGATTGCTTATGGTATTTGGCGATGTGGTGTTTCAGAACAGTTTCCTCAGTCACATACCCAAGATCGCTGACCGTCATCGACCTAGGCTATAGCCTATACAGTGCAATGTTGAGTGTAATTGGCCTTCAATAAATACATAATTCGACGTTTTTGTCTATGAATATTGTCCCTGAACAACTCTACATGAACGTCAAAGTCTGGAGAGTCTTGTACATACATCAGACACATACATCATATTCTCCACAAACATCTATATTTACATGACAAGGACTTCCTGAGGTACACCTCGGAATTCTTCTCTCTCAAAAATTGAAATTTTATACATGATTTTAATATAAAATTAAATCCCACCGTTATCACAGTGTCGGAGGATGAAAAGTATATGTAGTTTTAGGCTATAACTCCTTTAGAAAAATGTTGGAAATTTAACGCTAGAAAATGCATGAAAAGCTAAAACTACCTTATGTTCAACACTCTTATTTGTTGCTCCGCATTACAAAATTTCTTACAATGTAATTTGCACACAATTTAATCGGTGCAACATTTGAAAATGTAAGCGTCTAAATCATGGTTAATCATATCCAAAGTCCAATATCATTGATAAAATTAGCATTATAATCTCTTAGAATATGTGATTTTAACGGATAATATAGTTACCTGGCAGCATATGTGGTCAACTGTTTCCAACAGGGTATAAAAGGTATATATATGCGCTCTTCAGTGATGCATGAAAAGGACCTCTAAAATAAGTAAACAGTGCCATTTTTTTTCCCAAATAACTGCATCTTCGGAGCATATTTTATGCCTTTTAATAACCCATTTATTTTATGCATATTTTTCATGAACGGGCCGAAATGTCCGGGATTGACGTCGTCGATAAATTTACTGGAAACGCAGGACCAGATTAGCCCCCCGCCTCCCATCCCCGCCTTAAGACCCCGTACCTTCTCCCAACCAACACATAGGCCTACATGTAGTTGTTTTAACAGCTGTTACCGTTGACGTTCGATAAACGTTTAGTTTACCCACGTACAATTAAAGAAAAATTACGCCACGTTCTACATTTTAGTGCAGAAGCTCTGAAGGAGCTATATCGCCTTAGAGATGATTTGCCGTATCTTAGATATGCCAGTTGAGGTGTTATTGACTATTTAAGCCTGTCTGTAAAAAATTGAAATAGACGTTTATCTCAATTGTTGACGCTTGTGCCAGGAGAACCATTGGTCGACAAAGAACATTGGAACAATTTACCCAGAATTCAACATTAAATTTATGCATGTCGGAGAAAGGTTGGTGTAGATTGACTAATATAAGCATTTAACTCGTATGGAGGAGAATCTGTGGAAAGAAACATCCATGTTTTTACTGGGCCTTGATGGTAAACTTGCCGGCCTATTCGCGCTGGCTTGCTTTCGATTCTCGGTCATCCCTTTCTCGTCAATAAATATAGGCATATTATCAGAACAACATTGTGGAACATAGGCCTATAGGCCCTATATCTCGAGATTATATCTGTAGATGGTCCATGTTTTCCTTCTGTTATTCTTTAACTGCCATTTGTATTTGACTCAAAACAATAATAATAGTAGTTTTAAAAAAAAGTTAAAAAAAAACCCAATCGGGCTATAGGAGAGATTGCACGCCCTACGCTTTTACCCATTATTAATTATTATTACACGCTTTGTTAAATATTTAGGCATAAACATCGATTTTGTGTATTAAATAATTCAACACACACTTTTGACGTTTTTTTATCCCTAGGTTATCACTGTGAGTAGATCAATTTTCAAAAATACAAACTTATGCTCCCCCCACACACTTTTGAAAGGGGGGAATGGCACCCTCCTCCCCCCCCCCCTACGCCCCTTTTCTACCCAAAAAGACACTCTGCATGGGATTTATGGCTGTCCACCTATAAAAGACAATTCTTCACAGGCAGCTACTTTATTTACACGTGTTTAAACTTCGAGCTTTGATTATGACGTCATAAACACATCAATGACGTCGCCTTAATTTCTAGCTGTTCTACCTTCATTCCCACATCGGGAAAGACGTGACGTTGGGGAAATACTGGTTTAACGCCTTTGAATTCATTTACTTTGAACAATTGCATTATGGATGCTGTAAGCTGTGGGTAGGGTTAACTAGGAGAATCAACTGCGATGAATGATAATGACAGCTTTTTGGATGAAATATTCCACGAAGCCAGGAGAGGGTTGAGCCCTGAGAGCCTTGATGGAAGAGATCTACAGGTAGAATGTTGTTCGTCTCTTGAAAATTTGAATATATCTGCAAGTGACACATGGCAATGCCAAGACGATGCCTTTAGGGTTGCCTGCCGGAAAATAAAAAACAAAGCCGGTGAGATAGAGAAACGACTAAACAAGATTACGTCTGCTGACATTTTAGCTTCTCTCAACGTGTCCGCTAATGCCAATGGAGTCAACGGAGTCAATCAAGAAGAATTAAAAAAGGAACCAAGCAATAAGAAAAGGGCTCGTTTCTTGTTCTCAGACAGCGATGCCAAGGAATCATCACCCGAAAAAAAGAACAAAGTCGAATCATTATTATGCAGGTAAGTCTAACCTAGATTACCATATGACATATTGTCATACCATTTAAAAACTATCTAAATTTCAGTACGGCAAATAAAAAGTCAAGTGTATTATACAGACCTATAACCACTTGAACACACAAATGTCCCATATCCACTAATCATTTATATATCTGAGTGGTGTTTTAAGCCGGACTTAAGAATATTTCACTTGTACAACGGCGGTCAGCATTATGGTGAAACCAAACCACTAATTACTTTGATTATATACCAATCTTTACATGAAAGAAATTTATAGTTTAGCCTAAAACAGTTTTCTGTAGGGGAACCTGATCTATTTGTCTGAGTGTGTAGGGTGTGAACAAAAGCGTATGCCCCTTGCAGACATGTATTTTGTTGGAGTCTATGTGATACCCTATATGGCATTATCCTACTATGTGTAATACTGAGAAATGTAGGCCTATTACACAATCGAAGAGTCGATGAATTCTTTATATAGGTCTATTCGCCGACATAATGTTATATGATAAATATTTATATTCATTAATAAACATTTTTACAAAAGGCATGTTTATTCGTTAATCATATGACACGCAGACGCATCATACATATAAGTGGTTCTTTATATCTTCAGAATACGTCAATGGCTTCAACCAAACACGGCAACGTACCAGCCACGGACTGACGTTTCCAGAAATAACAAGGTCGGTATGATAACTTTTGTTATTATAGGCACATGCATAAATATCTATCCTTTTCTATACGGCGCCGAAATGGTGATACCTTAACATGCCAAAATACAACCCTTGAAGAGAAACAACATAAACACACATATATTGTTTTCTTCTTAAATTATGTCTTGCACGTGAAATAATTCGGCATTTCTATATATGAACAGTCAACTATCATATAAGTTTATTTAACTGGCCTTCAAGTTTGTTATTCACAGGCTCTTTTATTCTCTTCTTTTCCCTGGTACAGATTTTGAGCGCTTACTGGGATGCCGTTCGAGTTGTTGGTCAAGGACGGGCGAATTCAGAGGTCACTGTGTATAACAACCCTTTTGACCCTAGACTGTAAGTTGTTCCACGTATACGGTGTTTTTATATTTTATATCCACTGTATTACTTGATCATACATCTTAATATACATCTATTCCTTTCAAATACAGTTTTTTTGTACGAAATTTTCGTGACACAGATGTTTATGTATATATGTAGTAAATATCATATCGTATTGTTTTTGCTTAAAGACAGTTCCAGGGTCTGGCTCATCTCGTGATCAGAGCTGATAATCGGCGTGAATTCGAAAACGATCCCGGTGGGAACGCCCTCTTGTGGTTGGATAAAGTCTCAGACATGGTGGACGAATGTTTGCAGAAGTACGCCAAATACCTGAAAGACCTTCGCCAGGAATCTGCTATTCTTCGGGAAGCCTTGCAGAAGACAGAGGTGGCTCGTACTTCAGCTTCCCAAGCGGTGTCTTCTTCATCAGTGGTAATAGGCTGTGAGTTTGGACCATACCACCAAGGGTCCAAAGACCTATCCGCCGACGAAGAGGTGATGATAGGAAAGCTCCGTTCGGTTAAGAAGCTGTGGGAAGAATGTGCAGAATCGCATGGGTCACAAATCCCGCGTCGCATCACTGCAAGAAAACCACCAGTAGCACCTAGACGACGCATGCAGGTGATGTCTGAGGTCAAAACTTTGTCATGGCCGACAGTAACCATACTTGGAAGAGGGGACGTCTGCTCTGCCCATGAAGAAACGACTGAGAACCAAACGCTAAAGAAAAAACCCTCAGTGTCTCCTGACATACCGCTTTCCAAACTGGAGGAGTTCGGAGAAAACGGACGAAAGAGTCCACATGTCTGGCAGCGAATCGCCGAGCAGCACATTGACGAGGAGTCTTTGAAACATTTAAAGAATGCCACGAAGGAAAGAGCCGGGGTCAAAATCATGCGACCGACAGTGACGTCTGCCAGCAAAGACACCACCGTGGCCAAATCGGATTCCTGGGCCGCCCGAGTGAAACAGCATATCTACACTACAGCAACGGCTCACACAAAAGCGATCGGAACAGTCACTCAGATTTCTTCGGGAACAAAGTGTAAAGTGGGCATTTCTACCTCAGATACCCTGACTGTAGTTTCACAGACAAAAGTGTTACAAAACCACTCGGCCAGTAACACAGACAACGCTCTTGTCAGTGAATCATCCAAGGCGACCGATGGCGCGAGTTACAGACATGAATTTACGACTAACAGTGGCGGTTCGACGACAGAAAACAGAGTGCAAGGCATTGATCAGCGTTCAGCTGCGCCAACAAGTGCATGGCAGTCGTTAGTTAACGTAACAGCATCAGCCACAGAAGCTCCTTCTAGAGATCCACTTTATCTAGCAAAGACGTCTTCATTGAATCCCCTCAATTCGTAAGTGTGTCCATATTTATTTTTTTGTTTGTTGTTATACAACGATATCAAGTATTGCAAAATGAATTTATTGGGTGAAAATAAACACCTGTATAATATACTTAATGAAAAATAGCTCATACAATGGCTAACGTGCAAGGTGAAGACGTTTGAAAAGATTTGAAAAGATTTTTGTTAATGATGTTGCTCAAATGGGAAGGAGTCAACTCCCTGATCTTACCGTTGCATATAGCTTCAGTTCAAGAGTGGAGTCGCAAAGGTAGAGGTAACGCAGTATTTTTCTGGGATTTGAACTCAATTTCTATTCCTGCCACTTTCTGGCCTTTACTGATTTTACCTTGCCGCGGACCACACTTTACGTCTGCAGCCACAAATTAAGCAACGCTCCAAATGCGTTCATACAAAAGGATGCGGCGAGGAGAGTAAAATAAGCACCGACAACAGCATGACAGTTGGCAAATGGTCACATCCGGTGAAAACCAACCTCTTGTCATGTCTTTACTAGTGAAGTAACTAAACGTACCAGCAAAGGCACGCTCCATTGCAAGCATCAAAAAGCCACACAAATGAAACTAAAGTAATGCAGGGCTAATATCCGCCAAGTTTTCCTGTGACAGTTATATCTATATCTCTTAATACGTTCTTAGAGAAAATAAAAACATCGAAAAGGCAGTAGAAAAATAAAGATGACGTTGAAAGTATTCCAATAATTTCAAATAGGTAAAAGGGTACAATTTGTAAATTAATGGTTTCTTGAAAAGGAAATAAATTTCAGGATGCGAACCAATGAAAACTTGGTACCAAATGAGTAAAATAAAGTTTGATTCCTTCTGATTTTTGTTTTCAGGTTGTCCATTTCATTTTTAGAACAGTCCGTTTGAAAGACACAAATATAGAACAGATAGTTATTGAATCTGCCGCCAGTCGTGACCAAGCCATTCCTCTTCCACAAAACTATACGGCCTCCACTCCCCTGTTTGATATTTGTTTGGCATATCTTTAATAGATTATCATAGATTCAAGATGTTTTCTTTCCTGTTCTCAATCGTCCGACGCAAGACCCATCTTATGATATTTAAAACATTTCTGTCCATATTCTTTCAGAGCTCCACTGTACGTATAGCTCTTTGAATGAAGGAGACCAAGCTCATTTTCATTATGAGCATGGATGTCAGTGAGAATTAATACGATTACCTATTTCTGATATTCTCATTACTCTATTTTGTGCAACACCAGCTCACCAGAGTGGCTGCGAAAGCTGATAGCCAGATCATCTGCAAAGTTGACGTTCGAAACAAAGACAGCATCCGGGATAAGTGGTATGACAGCTGTGTCCCGAGAAACGAAAGTTCCTGTTTCAACTCCATCGAAAGCAAGGTTTGTTCATGTAATTCTTTGTGAATGTGACGTGACACATCTTGCGATAGATGTATCACAAATCTTAACTCCATTCCAGGCATTGGTATATCACCTGTCAGCTAAGAATGTTAATTCCTAGCAGATAAGAACAACACTAATTTTCAAAATCAACTATTCGGGGCTTCCCTGGCTCAGTTGATTAACGCGCTGGCGCAGCGTAATGACCCAGTAGCCTCTCACCAATGTGGTCGCTGTGAGTTCGTCCAGCTTGTGCTGGCTTCTTATCCGGCCGTACGTGGGAAGGTCTGTCAGCAACATGCGGAAGGTCACAAGTTTCTCCCGGGCTCTGCCCGGTTTCCTCCCATCATAATGCTGGCCGCCATCGTACGAGTGAAATATTCTTGAGTACGGCGTAAAACACCAATCAAATAAATAAATAAATCAATCAATCAAAACAACCATTCTTATGCCTAAAAAAACTAACAAGAGAGAAATAACAATCTTAAACATGTTTCTGGTCACGTGATCTTGTCGTGTTTTAGTGAATACAGACCGCGTGAACAAGGCGGAGATGATGCTCAGCAACAGTCACATGAGACACGTTGCCGAGTTCCTCCTGGTTTTGAAAAGACCGTCTTGGAGACGAATGTTGGTGTAGCACCCCCGCCAGCTCACCAACAGCAGAGGACAGTCCACATACCCACGGCTCAAACATGGCAGGTAAAACAGACACAGGGGTTGAATGGTCTGCCGAACTAAAAGATTTTACTACCGATTCGTATTACTGAAGAAATTGAGCTTTATCCCATATGAGGGATAAGACTATAGCTAAAATCTCTCTCAGCTTTACACTCCTCGTAGCGCTTTCACAAAAAAAAAAAAATGAAAGGGAGTTCGATATTGTAAGAATTAAAATCTTCATGATCACATTTCTTGTTGTTTATGTTCACGTGGCTTGAAAGCCTGGTCCCTTTGCATTGTTTTAGTGTGAATGTGATGACAACACAGCATTCTGAGTACTTAAATAACAAAAAAAAATGAAAATAAATTGCAAATAACATCACTGCAATCTTTTTTCACCTAATTCTGCTTAAGCCATGGTGCTAGGGGACGTGTAAATTGCTACTATTTATGCATTTACATGAACAGTCAGAATAATAATAATATATTTCACCAGTTACACGGTACCATTAGTCAGCTATCACACTGTCGCCACTGCTCTAGTTTTACTCTCTATATACGTGTACGTCTTTAATTATATTGAAGGACAAATGGTGTATTTATTGCCTAAACATTTACTCCTTTAAGGAAGTAATCCAAGCGATCTGTATAATTTTGCTTCACCAACAACATTTCAAGCATGCATGTGATTTAAATAAGACACACTGCATTGAAATGTGTATGCGTTCCACATGCAACTCATCCAGAAGTATTTTTTTTTATTTATATCGGTGGACCTAACAGTTTTCAAGATGTAGATCCGCCTTAAGTCGACGTCTAGAATCTGTTGTGTAACACCTGTCCATTTTATTTAATTTATTTCACAGCAGCCACCTCCCAATGCCATATTTACAGGGATGAATGGGGAAACTTTCATACAACCAACAGCCACATATCAGGCTGCCAGAGTAATCCACCAATTCCAGAGACCCGTGGCTCAGATGGGTAGCAATATTGCCATCTGGCACCCACGGCCTCCCCATGGGGGTTACATGTTAACAGACATGAACGGTAAGGCTGTCGGAGTGGGAATTCCGGGCTGGAACCGGGTGGACATACAAGGAAGACCTCACGTCCTGGTCCACCAGCCTCATATAGCCGCCACAGCGATAAGAGCAACGATGAGACCCTCGCACGTGTTTCCACAAGTACCAACCCCTGCCGCGGCAAACCCAGAAAACTTCGCACAACAGGCGTTTAACGCTCACCAAGTTCCTCATCAGCAAGTTCAGCATGCTCCGTCAGGCAAGATGTCTGAGGCGCCAAACGGTGTGGCGGGTGGTTATGAGAGGGGTGACCACTACAGTGGCTTCGCAGGGGGCATTCAGCATCCGCAGTTGCATTACCAAAGCAGGTTTGTTCCACAATTCGTACCGGGAGTACAACACGCTCCTCCTATGATGCAAGCGGAGTATGCCGTCTTTACAACGCAGTACAAAGCACAAACCTTCGCGAAGCAACATAACATCAACCAAAACAATGGAAACAGTGGTAGCGGTAGTGACAACGGTTCCGTAGCTGATTCTTTGGATGTTCCAATCCTGAACGAGAGCGAGGAGACTTACTGGTCTCGCCCACGGCATGAAACACGAGCGTACAGGGCGTCAAGGGCTGTACACTCCAATCTGATTCAGCTAGCCTAGCCCTGTCGCCATTTCGCTTTACAACACCCCCATTCATGCAAAAGGACACTGTGGTGTGCAAGTCGACGTCTCATCCATGTAAATTGTACAAATGTATGTTTAAATTTCGCGAAAAAATCGTATCATTATTAGGCTTTCAAGTAAGAGTCAAAATATTCTTTTTGCATTTTTTTTTTTAAATATTGTCTTTCAAGTAGCATGGTGATAACAATGTTTCGCACAAAATGACATTTGTAATTGGGCAATATAATGTCCTATTTTGTGTATAATATATATTGGTTTACTCATCCAACTCATGGTTCTTCGTGCCCTATATAACTGTTTGTCGTTGACAGCTCCTTGTACTTTTGTGTTATAAAGAAGAACATTATCAGCGAAAACATGTTTTTGTTAAAAAATAACACAGGATAACCATAAACATCGTCGACTTCCCAATCAAGCAGTGACCTACATGTAGATGACATTTGACGTCACACAGTGACAGTCATGCAGACCCATTCAGAGCCCACTTTTACATAACTTCGTAGGACATATTTCTTGTAACTTTTTTCGTGAAAGACGTTGTTTAGGTTATACTGCCATAAGGCAACCGCATTTAGGAAAAAAAATCATAGGAAAGACTGATTCACGAAGTTTTGTGAAAGAAACCACACGTGAGGCGTCGCATGTCAGCTGCCGGGTTGGTAACGTCAGAGACGGTTTTCACTGCGCTATGTACGTCACAAAAAATATGTTGACCGCAGTACCAAGGTGGAAATTCCATAGTTTGAAACTGTGTAGTTATTTTGGAGGAAGGTCAGAATTAATAGGGGAAAATTATTACATGTAATATAGCTAATGCCGATGTATATACCTATACTTGTTTTTAACAGTTTTAGAAATCCTGATGTTTCCCGTTATGTTTGTTCCAGTATTGAAATTTATGTAGTTTAAGGAACGCAAGATGATATTCTTGCTTCCATAGCTCCAGCGTTGTAACTTTGACCACAATACCGTTTGTTTCCGTGATTAGAAAAAGACTTTTATCTTATTCATTGATTCAGGACTTAACTTTTGAAGCATTTAGATAACATATATTTCTGTGTCTCCTCATGCATGTTTAGGTTGTATAGTTATTATTTGTTGGAACTGCTAAGATTATTCATCAAATGTTAGATGTTGTACTAACAAGTTTTAGTATATTACGTGTACTTCAAGGGATTCTCAAAATTCAGAGTAAGTAAAAAGTTGTTGCCGATGCAAACTATGCCCTTGCGGCTTTGGAGGGTGGCCATGGGCAATTTACGACATACCCGATTGTTGAGTCATCGAAGCGATATCAAAACGTCGGATCGTCAAAGTGCTGAGGCGGCACTGTAATACATGGTGACCACGGCCTTCGGTCTAAGGGTTGGTCATTATTGCAGTCCCAACAGTTATCAATACTTGTATAATATTTTATACATATATTTAATATTTTTGAGAATTCTGTGTTAATTGTTTGGCTTGTTATTCATATTTTCTGTAAACCCAACTGACTACTGCAAGTTAGCGTTGTAAAGAATGAAGCTGATTAAACGAACGAAAACATGTTAATACATAAATTTCACATTTGTATTTAGCCTGTTCAAATGTTGTCCAATGCTTTGAGTTGCATTGAACTTGTACATATACAAATACGTGTTAGGAGAATGGAAAACAATGTACAATGTAAATGAACTCACTTCTTGTTCCTCTGACGTACCTGTGGACATGTACTGCCACATCACGCCTTGTGTACTCGTCAAACATTTTATCTCTGTTTCATGTATTCTGTGCTCACCAATGTGATATTTGACACTCGGGAGGTCCTACATGGTGTACTATTGCCACCAGTGTGTTACATGTATATTTATCTCGACAACTGTTAGGTATAACTTACAGGCAATAATTCTTATACATGTATATATTCTATCTGAAAACCGGATGTTTTGTAATAAAAAAAAAACATTTCTAGAAAGCGAACTAAATGTTCTTGCCTTGGCGTAAGCTAAAACAGTAAAACTGTTATCTCATTCAAACCTGGACAGGAGCTAAATGTGGTTTAAAGTTTCAAGAGTGGGTCACGTCAAACTCTGTCCATCTTCACAAAGCTTGCGTAGTATCAGTTCATTGTAAAATAGCATACATAGATGTGTTGCGATGATACTCGTCGTTATGGTTGAGTTAATATAACCCGTATACGAGAGCCATATATGAATGGCTCGCAGCTCAGGCCGGAAGTCATACCTAAACTCAGGATTGAACCAAGTTTACCGTTCTGTATACAAAGCCATTGCAGTCTAGAAGTCGAATGTAAGTTTATACCATGACAACGGATGTAAATACTTTCTGACGGAAGACCATACCTAGAAACCTGCCAATGAAGGCTTACTGAGCGTAAACTGGATTAATGGTCATTAGTATGAAAATATAAAAATAATATATCACTTCTTTTTTTGTATATAATTATTTTAATATTATAAGCACAAATGCATGTAAGTTAAATGTTGTGAAGACATAACGCAAATCAAAGGATGCATATACAAGCCTTTCTCGGCTGTCGTATATGCCCATTTATGCATGAAGTGTATACATAGACCAATATGGAGTAAGCCATGAAAGCGTTTCTTAATTGGCAAGCGGTGCGAAGCTAGAGCTAGCGGTTTTTCAATAAAATCACCTCTATACAGTGTGTGTGCGTTATAGTTCACCTGTCCATTAACTGGGAGTCTCACAGGTAAACATAAGCCTGTATACATACAGGTAAAATGAAGCTATATGCATTGTATAGCTGCATAGGCTGAAAGTCGAAACCGAGCGAGATTGTGGGGTGATGGAGATTAATAATTGGTAAATAAATATCTACATGATGTTATACATGATGCTGTGTATGTATACACAGACACAGACACGTGATGCGAAGTCTCGATGTCGTTTGTATATAATTCTAGTTCATATCACAATACAAACCGCGCTTATATGAACATATATACACACAGCGCCAAGACAAGCTTGCTCGCATGCGTGCTTTCTTTCTATATATGTAGGCCAGGCATGTGTACTGTACACATGTGCAATGAACGTATCAAAAGTCTATTACCTGCGCTTGACGTATGTATATTTGATGCTCTTTGGTCATTAAATATTATGTGCATGTACGGCCAGGCATATACATTTATAAATACAAAGGTGAAAAATAGTATTCTTTTTGTTTTATTATGGGTTTATTACAATTATTATAAAAGTGTACTAGTGTTCTTTCTAGTTCAATATCTGCATTAAAAAAAAATTCCACGAAGAAAATGCCCGATAAGTGCATACATGTCATTTTGAAGTGCATGGATTGGCATGTAAATCCAGATGGTAAAAGCTAATCTTTTAAATTGTAGGCCTAACAATACAATGTTTTCTGTGTATGGTGGAAATAGATGACATTGCTGTAAAGTACTGACGTGCAGAAGTTCTGTTATTCCAGCATAATACACGTTTGTTGGTGTAACGGGGTATATTGTGTTGCCATAACATTAACCCTATATGTTGCAATAATTCTGGCATCTGAGTATTTGACATTATTATGTTAAATTCAAAATGACTTTATAGCATCTAGAAAGAAAAGGAATACTTAAAAGATAATTGACATTCTCAATTTAGTTTTTAAGAATCGAAAAATATGTATGCATCGCGCAACATACTCGAACATGCATGCATGCCATTTTGTTCACCGGAATGTGCCGTGATTTTACTCCGATAATCTCTTTTTTAAGCTTGTATATACCGACAAATGTACTTGCAGGGTTTATAAACAATAATTAAATAAATCAATAAATCAGGTATCAAGTTCTAGTTTATAGACTTACAGCATAACTTCGGCGTAAGAACATAAATAAAACATAGTCTTTGAAGTAGAATTTTAAAAAGTCGACATTTACACAAATGTAGGCCTATATTTGTAGGCTGTACATACAAATACGCCACCTGTCAAGGTCTACGTGTTTTGCTTTAATTGATTGAGAATTTTATTGATCGAAATTCAATGACAACACATAGTCCGCGTTGAAAATAGTTAATTAAGTCTGTCAGGAATAGCATCATAATAGTGTGCTTTTGTAGCCAGTGTCATGGACGGGTACTATATAGGACACTATATGGTCCAAAAACGACGATCTACACACCCGTTACTGTACTGAGGGCTGTCTGTGCTAAACTTACCGGTACTGACAATAATTTTTAGCTCAAGGTTGTTGAGCAGTGAATCACACTCTTCGTAACAATGCTTTTAAGCGGAATATAATTTAACGGGTGTAAAACACTTACATCACCAACTTGTGACTGAATTTTTCACAGGTGCATTTGTCATGTCGGCTTATAAACATCGCGTCACGTGTGTTTATTTGTCTCACGTCCTTAGCTACTGAGAGGGCGCTCATCGACAATGCGCCTGCGCCTGCGCATTACCGACATTTGAAATTCTCAACGGACCAGGCAACCTGCAGGAAATGCTGAAGCGGCGCACATGAGAATCGTTTAAAAACGACTAGACGTTTGCCTTATATCTCGGATCACACAATAAACTCGCATCGATGATGGACCTGGGAGAAGTCAAAGTCGGTGTAAATGTGGACATCCAGCGCACTGACGGTGAGTGACCGGATGATGTCAGCCAGTGTTGCCTTGACGAAAATGCGAACCTTGGCTTACTCAGCGGTTCCGCTCAGTGTCCGATTGAAGTCTGTGTTTATTGCCGTCATATCACTTTGTCATGATTCATTTTGGGACATAAGCTCCCCTAACCTGATGTGAGGTAACATACCAAGAGAGAGACTTAATGGTTCTTGTAGCATTGATCGCATTACAGCATGGGTCAGTGGCCTTGTTTAAAGTTGAATGAATGTATGACGTACATGCACGCAACAGGGCAAGTGTCAAACCAAAATAAAGCTTTGGAACTTGCGCTGTAATGTCGTCTTCGATTCAAACATAAAAAGTTTTTCGTGCTGAGAAATGTTTTGAAGAGAAGAATTTATACAACTAAGTATTTTGAAATTATGACTTGCTAACATTACATCAGTGCACAATAAGAAAGAAATCAAAAGTTATTGTAACAGATTCCTCAAAAAAATTGATTAATTTGCCATGCACGTGCTAATAATAATCCAAGACTACTATGAGCGTAGTTGGGTACATGTAATTCTGATTTCTTACAAAGAGAAACCTCAGGTTAAAGTGTAGTCCAAAATTAATGTGATGTTAGGTTTGACAAAATGTTGTTCAACCAAGGATGGCCCCAAATGTCAGAGCGCGCTTCAAATAAAAACCTGATGCAGTTACATGCCCTTGTCAAATAGGTTGAGGCTGTTGGCACTGCCGTTCGCTTTGAACAGCACCTAAGAATCTGATGCCCAAGCAGCCTATGAAATAACAAATCGACGTTGTGTTGACGGTAAAAATGACAGACGAAAAGATAAGGAACATAAGTGTCTACAAACTTTAGGCTGTGAAGATGTTTTTGATAGATAATTTTTGTTTCAAATGCGGTGACACACTGCCACGGCAAGTGCACCTAATGTGAGAGCAATTTTGAACTATTATAAGTGGTATTTGACCATGTGGAAAGCTCATTAGAGCCATAGCCCTGGATGACTGTTCACATTTTTTTCTATTTGGACGGTGCTCACATAGTTCACTGCCATTCGCCCATCTAGGATACTCAGTAAAATTTCGGAAAACAGTCAGTTACTCAGTGCAGTTTAGGGTTCTAGACGACGATGAACAGTCGATCATCAGAAAGGTAAATGTTCATCCATACATCATCAGTTTCAACTTCTTTGCTGGCTTCCATCCACTACACAAGAATGGCTGCCCATTATATACACCATCAGGATTTCTTCCTGTTTCTGGGCCACACATTCCCACCGATTGACCGTACGACGTCCGTAAACCAGTGTAATAATAGACAGAAGATAGCTACCATTTGGGGAAATTGGAATCAGCAGACAGATTGAGCTCGCAGAAATATGGATGGACATTTACCGGTGGGATGATCAACAGCTCTGGGGGATATTTCTCAAAAGTGTCTTATCTTTGCGACAGTGTTGGATATTTACGACGGATAAACTGTTTTTACTATGTCGGTTTGTCAAAGCACGTCTTAAATGATTACTCTCTCTGGCGGGTGTAACTTTTGTGATCAATCAGGGACCTGGTTTTGGAGAAAAACTGGAACTCTTCAATGAAAAAAGGTAAAAAATGTACATTTACCGACATAGAGAAGTTATATCACTGACATTTGCTCTGATGTAAGGCAGTTACGTGCGCTATAACTTCTCTGGTCCATTTTCTGTAGAGGGCTACTGAAACATGCATAACGTTTTGACAGGTGCTTATTGCGGTGTCTGGGGGCCACATGGGCAGGTATTTCATTTGTACGACTGACAGATGATGCCTCATCATGGGAGCAAATTTGCGACCTGTCTAGGGCGTAAATTTGTGTTGACAAACAGTGACATCAATTTCATGACTTAAGATGGGTCTAAGTCTAAGACTGTCCCTTTTGAGAAACAACACCCAGGATTTTATCAGTCTGGCGGTCTAGGACCCTAAGCTTTGTAAAAGATTAACTGGACAGGCCATGGAGGTTAGTAATCAACCATTTCCATTTTCAGAAAGTTTACAGTGGAATCTACAGGAGTGAACAGGACCCATCCATGACTATGTGAGCTCTGTCCAAGAACAAAAAAAGCTAACAGTCATCCAGCGCTACAAGAAAACATGACTTTATATAGGGTCACAATAGTTCACCACATCAAAGTCTCCAATGAAATTCGTGGACAATAGGCTGGCAGTGTAATATCCTGTGACCCCACAAACCAGGTGGCAGTTTTAAAACCCGAAAAAAATGAACATAGCTAAGATGTAGTCACAGCTCAGAGCCATCATTCAGCAGGGCAGAATCACCGAATGCCGAGTTTTGCTGTATCACTTTTGGGTAATACCAGACTGGACTCTACGGTTATTAAAAAACGGCATGAAGTAAAATTAATTTAAAAACAGCTGATGCAGCCGAATGCTTCAGTGTATGTCTGTGTGACTTTATGCCACCTTGTAACTTTGACTCGCTTGAATTTGAAACATGTTGTATTCATATTCGGGACTCTGCCTCCAGATTGTCAGAGTTTTTTTTTTTGGAAACAAAAAATGGCTGTTTTACAGAATGCGCTTGATTTTCTTGGACTATTTTTGGTTTGTGGAGTTTCATATTTGGTTACTTAGTGTAAAAAATCTGTACGAAGAGTCACATTTTTGAAATGACTAGAAACCATTCTACAGTATTCAAACTATATGCTTCCAGTGGAGGGATTTGATTCTGCATTTTTTCTGTGATTGGCTTTTTCTACTCTCTTTTTTTCACAGGGCGAGTCCACTCAGCCGTGGTCAGTGGGGTAAATGCCGAGATGAGTGTTGTGACTGTGGAATGGTTTGAGCGAGGTGAAACTAAGGGGAAAGAGGCAAGTATATGTAATAACTTCTCTGATTGATGTATAAAAAGTACATGTATTGTGGTTTTTGTCACAACCTTTGAATTCTATGATCTGAAAATCACTCTCTGGAAAGAGAATCCTGAGGATAAAAATGATTGTATAAAGGGCTCAGCCCTGCTTACTAGTTATTTATTTATTTATTTGATTGGTGTTTTATGCCCCCTGCTTTCTGCCAGAGTCCAAAGCTGCTGATGGGCGTGGGGTTTCCCTGAGCACTGCCGGGTTTCCTACCACCATTATGTTGGCCATGGTTGTATAAGTGAAATATTCTTGAGTCCGTCGTAAAGCATTGATCAAATAGATAAGTACTACCAGAGTTCCACTAAGAGTAACATATCCTTATAACATACCTGTTGTGACGAAGAGAAAAAAAAAAGAGGTAAACAAGTACTTATGTGAACTTCAGTGATCTTTCGAGGAATCAGTGTACTTGCATTACACACACATGTACTTCAGTTTAAGGTTCAGGAATGCTTCCTAGTGTTCCATTGAAGATACCTAAATCCTCAACAAATGTGACCAGTAAAGCAGGTCGAATTTGATAATATTTTTTATAATTTGAAGACTAAAATGTATTAGTAAGGTAGAGGTACATACGAACTTGATAGAAATAAAAAACTGATCTGCTCAGATCAGATGCCATTCCTTCAATAGTTAAGTATTGAAAATGAACAGCAAGACCTAATTTGGGAAAATAAATTTGTTTGCCATTAAGGCAGTATCAACTTGAACGTGTACAGAAAGTTCACTCTGTCTGAGTTTTTTAAGTGACTTTGAATTGTTTTGAGGCTTTTACCGTTCATCACTGACAACTTTGATCTAGCTCAATAACCAGATGTTTCTGCGCAAGGAAAATGTTACTTTGTTAATGATTATGTAGTTGTAATTTTACAAAAGTAAACCATGTTTTTTAAAATTTATTTTGATTGGTGTTTTACACCATATTTCACTAATATGATGGCAGTCAGCATTGTGGTTTTAGGAAACTTGTCAGAGTCTGGGGGAAACCATGACCATTCGTAGGTTGCTGGTAAATCTTCCCATTTTTGGCTGAAGAGGAAGCCAGTATAGGCGGGACTTGATCTAACAGCAGCTGGCACACTTAACCACTTCAGCCACAGAGGCCACATTTGGTTTTGAAGAGGGGACATGATTTGGCTTGGCCACATGTCTGGTTGGTAAAGGTGCATGCCACGGCTAAGTCACTAAAGGCATGGGTTCAAGTGTCACTCATAGACAGGGATTTTCCAAGATTCCCTGACTTCCACCGTTGTTGAGGCCTTGTTAGCGAGAAATGGATGATGGCAGTTTCTTCTGTGGCCTTACATGAAGTTCACTGGAGACGCTTTATGTCCACCAATATGAAAGACATACATGTACATGTATTTCACACAGGGGGAGTTAAGCATTAATTTTAAAAAGGATTTGAGAAAAGCAGCTTTTGTACAGTGTTCTTTAGACATGCGTGTGTTACACGTAGGACATATATGTATTGTAAGCTCAAGTTTCTCAGCTGCATATGAAAAAAGTAAAACCATGCATTTTATCTGTCATCTATCCTTTAACAAAGGTGGGTGATTTATTGCAGCCACCATTGGTTCCTATGCCCTTAAAACTGGCTGACATCGTGTACACGTATTTGAAATATTCTAGAGTATGGCATCTAATCAATACACATACATGTACCTGATTTGGTTTGCATGACATCAAGGGCATTCTTTGGCATGGTTGAATTGTAGTTTTGTATACATGATAAATTACACATCCATTTATGTTCTAATGTCATATTTATTTACTTAAAGCCATATGTACGTGTATGAATGGCTAAAGGAGCTTGAAAGACTAAAAGCTATCTTGAACATATCAACCAAAATAGTCAACCTTCACCTAAACAGAAGAAATGCCATTCATATAATCCTATGTGATCAAGGAGATTTGTCCGGAAATCTTGTGACAACAGCTGGGTGATCAAGGAGAATGTAACGGCAATCAGTGAAATGTACATGTTGTGTTCACATCGGTTTCAGGGGCTCTTGCGAGGGCCATATCCAGAAAAACATCAAAGGTTCTGATCCCATACTTTACTGGTGACGTTGCGACTGTGCATAAAGAATTTTAAAAATGCAACTCAAAATGATGCCAAGAGCTTTTAGGTCTGTGAATGATGAAAGAAATTTATATGAAAACTAACTTTTTATTATTATATTATCATATTTGTGTTTAATTTACTTGTTAGTTTTAATACAGCATGTTTACTTTGGGCAGCCAACAGTTTGGGAGTCCAAATGGTTTCCAGAACCAAAGTGACTCTAGATATGGCCCCGTTTGCATGTATGCTTGAGATCATCATTTACTGCTGTTAAGATTTAAGGTCAAACCTCTCACCACACTTGATTAGAAGGGTGCTGCACCCTGTCCGTTTATTTGTCTTGGTGCAATGTTAATTGATAGGCAGTGGAAATTGCCACCTGTTTTTCGAGGAATGCACCTTTGCACTCTGCCCTTTTTAAGTTTTATCTAGGGTTCTGAAAGTGTAAATTTATGAAATATGTACACGTACAGGTCATGGCTAATTAGATATATTTTTTATTTTCTTTTCATGAGGTTGCATTCACCATTGATGCTAGGATTTATATATGTAGTGATTGTAAAGGTCAAATCCATATATATGATTCATCAGCTGCTCTGCTGTGCAGGAAGACAAAGCTTAGAACTGATTGTACACGTGACTGTGAGTTGGTATATCTGTACACAACACAGACAGCAATATCACATGACTCAGGCACATTGAACAGTAACATGACTAGAAAAAAGTATTTTTTTATAGAACAAAAATAGTTTCTACATCACTGCATTCGATTGATTATGGAAGGGGGCAGCAGGAAATGATCATTTTACGTTCTAGGTATTTAATAGAGATAATGCACTGAAACATGTGATGTAATGTTTTGTTAGACGAATCCCACACACTCGATGTGCTTCTTGTGACATTACTTTTCATTCAATTCTTGGTGAAAACCATTGTGAATGACATCAGAGATGTTAGTTCAGAAAATGTGTGTATATGTCTGCTCTCCGCTCCAGCAAAAAGTATGTGTTTTACAGTGAATATAAACAGCAGATCAAGTGTTGAACAAGTCATGGCATGTCTCGTGATCTTTACAGATTACAGCCTCCTGCTGGCTGTGACTCTGGAAGACTTTTTATCTGCAGGGATGTGGGATTAATAAAGGCGCTGGCTTCCTCTCCGGCCGTAAGTGGGAAGGTCTGTCAGCAACCTGTGGATGGGTTTCCCCAGGGCCCTTTTTCCGGTATCCCCCCACCATAATGCTGGCCTCTGCTGTATAAGTGAAATATTCTTGATCACGGCGTAAAACACCAATCAAATAAATAAATTAATCAAGGCCATGACATCACAAATAACAAATGTTACCAACACACCCACTTGAACAGCATGAGAACTTTGCAGGCCGCCATTTTCAAATCATGTGACTTGTTTGCTGGGGTGGATTCTGCTGCTCTTCCCAAAATGAAGACCATATTTTTTCACAATATAACTGACTATAGATCTTTTCTGTTCATTATTAGCGCACAAATTTAAGTTAAGACTCCAAACAGTTTGTCAGTCGCCCGTTAGAGGGTGTACATCTCATTGGTTTCAATCAAATCATGCCACAAGTCTTCTGGATGATGCCTGGTGCGCTCAACTCCAATTGAAAATGGCGGTTAGCGAAGTTTGGCTTGCCGGCAATGTATAAGATACATTTATGTTAATTGTGACGTTATGGTCTTTATTATTCACGAATAACTAGGTGATATGAAGTAATAATTACTGAAGGATTACAGGAAACATGTCTTTGTAGTGTACAGCTTTGATAGGTTGTAGACAACAGGCTAAAAGACCAAGTTCCACGTTAGTCAGGGGAAGAGTACAGATCTGTTTTTCTGAAAACTAAGCTGGGAAGAATGAAACAGATCTCAGATCTAGGTATAACTATCACATATACATACGTAATTATAAGATGTAAATCATCTATGACGTCCTGAAATTTTCTGCCATTTTCGCCAGCTAACTAATGTAAACCACCCTGCTGAAATCATGCATAAAATTGATGCGATTAACAGTGATGAGTTATAACATCACATGACATTACTCCCAACTAATCACCCGTCTCAGTTCTGGGCCAGCTTGCACAAGAAGATTGTAGCTACAGCCTATTGTAGATCCTTCTCTGAAGTTTACAATTAATTGTGAAAAATAAATTGTGACGCTAGGAGTTGTGAGATTGTAAATTCTTGATTGTAAACTGTTGTACATGTATATAGGTGGCCTGTATAAGTGAAGAACAAATTGGTCAGTAACTTTTTTTGACCTCACTTTCAAAAGAGTTGTACATCATATTGATTCAGCAGCTAACCACAAAAACATGCTCATATCATCTTTTTGAGACAATCACTTTCCATATCTTTGCAAAGCGAGTTGATAATTAATTACTAACATTGTACTGTACACATATTTGTACGTTACATTAAGTTTGGGGCAATTGTTAATAATTACAACAGGATCGCCCCGGTTGTAATTTCTGAGTGTAAGGTACAGCTATTGTAGCTTATAATCCATTTGTACATTAGGGTGTCCATTGTAAACTAAGGCTATGATCAAGATCTTAGTGATTTACAATCAACGTAGACCTACAAATCGTTTGTGCATACAGCCCTCTTGTTCCTTCAGCATTGGAATTTATTTAGTGTAAAATCCAACAAAATTGTAGGTGTTTTATTGTATGTCCATTCTTATGCAGTTAAAGTTAAATTATGAAGCACCTCTTGCAAAGCTCATTGCAAGTTTTTGTTTATGTTAAGAAAAGAAAAAGTTAATTACTTGTAAACCAACCTTTCTATTTAAAATACAATGTTTACACCCTGCCTGTTGAAATGTGCATACAACAGTCTATCCTCTTACGCAAGGCAAAACTTATGCATTAAGTAAAGTGACCTTTCATGAGTCATGTTCCCATTAGGCTTTTGCTTGCCTTTTATTTGTTTTAACATAATGGATGATTTGCTCAAAGATTTTGTCGTTATAATGGGGGTTTAACTTTAAGGCTTTGTAAACTTAGCAATTTATAGCAGTCACAAGTATAATACATGTACATCTTAACATTTGAGTGCCTGCTTTAAAGTGAAAGACAGCACCTGACTAATGTTTATGTCTTTTGAAAGACTACCATTCAAAGTATCTTAAAAAGGCAGTAAATATTTTTTGTTAGATTTTTTTCAACGCAGTAAAAGTTCAGTAAAACTTCGTCTGGACAAAGCTTCAGCATGTCTCCATTATTGATGGCTAGGTGACTCAACATTTACTCTAGCAGTCTAATGTTGAAGGCATTTTCCATATAATAGTCTAAGCAGTAGCCGGTGACAGATAAAAGTTGTGGACTTTGGACGATGAAGGCCCAAGTGACAAATATAGTTTTTTTCGGAAATCGGACATATTGGAAGAATATTTCCACTGCTTGACCTGTTGATACAGTAAGGCCTACAATGTTATTTACAAGGAACTCCAGCGGCACTGTTTCAATAGCCTACCTGCTGTAGTTTTGTTTTATCATATGTCACTTGATGGAGTGAATTTTTAAAGGCTATGTCACATCATAGGCCGTGCCATATGATAGCAACGTGTTTGATTGGATAAAATGCTCAAGATGGCTGCCTCGACTCACACCAGCCATTTGAGCAATATTGTCATTTTGTCCTACATGTTGTTTGGTGAAATCTCATTAAAATAATAAATTATGATACTTTTTAGAAAGCTTGAGTATCCTGCTCTCACTGAAATATGTTCTTTTCAGGTGCTGTCTTGTCCTTTAAAATTCTGTATATTTCATTTGTTTGTTAAGTGCAAGATTTTGTGAGTTTACTGTTATAGTACATTATATGTGGTTAAAGCCAGGTTTGTGGATGAAGAATGTGAAAACATCTGTATGGTGTGGTGGAAACTTAAACTTCCACCTAATGACTCTTACTCATCAAATTGTTAAGTATGACAGAAAAACCTCAAGCATGCATGCATGCATACATACATACATGCTAAACCTTCATGCGGTGGCTTTGTGTAGCTCTCTGAGACTATTAAGCTGTTATGTGTCTTATTTTGGGAGTTTAATCCAGTCCTCTTGTTACTAGGAGTAGTTGATTGGTAATGATGTGTTTGTCTTGTCAAGAGTTGATTGGTAATGATCTGTCTTTGTCTTGTCACGAGTTAATTGGTAATGGTGTGGCTGTCGTGTCAAGAGTTGAGATGATCTGTCTTTATGTTGTCAAGAATTAATTGGTAAATGCTCTGTCTTTATTTTGTCAGGAGTTGATTGGTAATAGTCTGTTTTTTTTCTTGTCTAGAGTTTCTTGGTAATGATCTGTCTTTGTCTTGTCTAGGGTTTCTTAGTAATGATCTGTCTTTGTCTTGTCTAGGGTGTCTTAATAATGATCTGTCTTTATCTTGTATAGAGTTTCTTAGTAATGACCAGTCTTTGTCTTGTCTAGTGTTTCTTAGTAATGATCTGTCTTTGCCTTGTCAGGAGTTTGTTGGTGAATGATCTGTCTGTATTGTCTAGTGTTTCTTAGTAATGATCTGTCTTTGCATTGTCAGGAGTTTGTTGGTGAATGATCTGTCTGTATTGTCTAGTGTTTCTTAGTAATGATCTGTCTTTGCCTTGTCAGGAGTTTGTGGGTGAATGATCTGTCTGTATTGTCTAGTGTTTCTTAGTAATGATCTGTCTTTGCCTTGCCAGGAGTTTGTTGGTGAATGATCTGTCTGTATTGTCTAGTGTTTCTTAGTAATGATCTGTCTTTGCCTTGTCAGGAGTTTGTTGGTGAATGATCTGTGTTTGTTTGTCTTGTCTAGAGTTTCATAGTGATGACCTTTGTTCATCTTTTCAGATTGAGCTAGAGGCCATCTTCCAGCTGAATCCAGAACTGATACCAAAGGAACCAGCAAGGGAAGTAACTACATCCAAGGTGAGTTGAAATGCTTGAAGCAAGCCATAAAAGAATTTAAATTTATCTGGCTTTGTACCTTCATTTATAAGTTCACCACAAGGTATTTGTCGAGACAATATCTAGATATAGTCCCTGCTGTTCCTGTGACATGTTACAGTGTAATGAGGATCCCTGAATGACGTGACCGTCACAGTGAAGTTCAGTAAATTTTTTCACGATAATTCCTTTCTTTAAGCCATTCTATACCTCTTCATACGCGTTTGTGAAAATTATGTGTGAGGAATTACTGACCACTCAGCAAGATTCGTATGTGACTTTGAAAATGTTGAAAGTCCTGGAATTTGAAAATAACTGTTTCATGTGCTGAAAGATTTGGGCTTAGTTGTTCTTGGAATATCCTTGAAATTAAGAATCAACCTGTTTATAGTTTGCTGACCTTCTCTTTAAGTGGGGAAATTTATTACTGAGTGTCTTTGAAATCAATGACTCTCTTGATTCTGGGAGTTCTAATGGGTTTAGAAAGGTATTTTGAGGTACATGGGATAACACCCTTCTGGAAAATTGTCAGTTTTAGCACAAAAGCTTATATAGTGTGACATTTGCCTTTAGAAATGCTCTTTTGTGGGTGAAATTTTAGGTAATCTAGGGTATTTGAAGGACTGTAAGTTAAACTAATTATGACCATTTTGCATTGCTTTAAGTTAGTGTAAGCACTGATTCCAAGTGGGAAAACTGTAAGCCTGCAAAAGCTTTGAAAAAGCCCCTGGAAAATTTTTGAACTCTTTAGTGTGTATAAACCGAGACTGTCTGTCTAGGATGCAGTGCATGTTCTTACAGATTATCTGGCTCATGCTGGAATCATGAAGGTGACAACTGCATTGTATGGTGGCAGGGCATTTTGCCAGAGGTGTACCCTGTATGTGTTAACATAGTGTTGACCTAGATTTCCTTGTGAACTGTTTTGGGTGTACCTGGGTGAAATGCTCAGGCCCCTATGTTTTGACTGGCAGGTGTGCTTTTGATGGAAGAAACTGTATTATCAGGCCATTGAGTTGAGATTTGAGACTGTGCCAAGCCCCTGCAGATGTTATTTTCTCCACACATCTAGTATTAGAGTGAAAAAGTAATGTAGGTTTTAATGCCACACTGGATGTTGTGGCAATCTTGTATTACAATATATGTGTATATGTAGAGAATATGTACCAGTGCATGAAAATATCAGATGTTTCTATGAGAAGTAATAGTTGTGTGAGCAGTGTCAAGTATTTCTTTTTCTACAACACACCATTCCAATCTATAGATTCCATGCTCTTTGAAAGATGCCTGATTTTCTGATATGTGTAAAAAGGGACGTAATCTGTGTCAGCCATTGAACACTTGGTAGAATAAAAATGCTGTAGCAGACCAGTGCTAATTTTCATTGGTCAAAGTGGGGCTCTGTCTTCATTAACATTCACTCAGCATACACAGAGGCATGCTGTCAATAACCGAATCTAGCGTTCTGCCAGCAACCTGCGGATTGTCGTAGGCTTTCCCAGGGCTCAGTCCGTTTTCATCTTACCATAATGCTGGTAGCCGTGGTATAATATGCTTGAGTATGGCATAAAACTCTGATCATATGAATAAATAGTGTTTTTGTCCGGTTGATTTGGGGTGAGGGAGTAACTCCAAATCAGTATTTGATGCTTTTAATGCATCATAGGTTGACCCAAACCACAGCATTATCTAAAGTACCACAGTTTTAAGCTTGATTCCAAAGTATGTGCAAAGTACACATTAATGTATCCACCGGTTCTTTGAAATATTCAAAGTCCCAAGGTGTAAATCCATGCTTAGCTCAGATTTATACATGTCGATGGTTAATTGAAGGTGAGATCCGGATGTTTTTTTTTTTCATTTTTCTTTTCTTTTTTTTTTTTTCGTTTTTCTTTCAATTTAGCAACCCGTTGAAGTGGAGGTAGGCATGATAGTGATCTCCGTTTGTAATGTACATTTGCTGTGTGTTAATATAGTTACACTAGGAAACATTTCTGTGAAGCCATTCTAGGCCTGTACTGTCATTTACCCATAAGTTGTCTCCCTTGATTTGTTGTACATACACAATCTCCAAGCTTTTTTTTGTTTGAATTTTATAGAAAAGTTCTGATTTAATGATATGTATGTGTGTCAAGGAAGGTAATGGTACGGTATGTGTGGAGGACCGTGATGGGCAGGAGGGTTCTGAAAATGGGGTAGATGATGATGACATTGACGAGGAAGCTGAGGAGAATGATAACAGTACCAATTGTCGTTACCAAGCTGGCGGGGCGAGCAGCAATGGCCGCACCGGGGCCAAGGTACATACATAAATGTACTAGATCACAGTGGCAGATCCACGGCAGTTTCCGAAGCACAAGATCCATAGCAGCATGTTTGGTGTTTCACCCACCCCTCTAGCCCCTCCTCCCTCCCTGCGTTTGGGGTTTTGATCTTGCACCAAGTTTCACATTGCATGACTAATGGTGTGTCTTCTGTTATGGTCTGATCATGTTTTATTCTTCTGTCTTTTATCAGCCCTTCACATTTTTTGTTTTTATAATGTAGTGCTGTGGTTTGTTTCTGAACTTTTGAAGTACATGTTTTTTTCCTTGTGGTTTTGTGCTCTGTTTGCGTAGCTTTTGGGAGTATGTCGATCATATAAATATGGGGTCTATCATGTTTCTTTCTCCCATTTCTTAATACATTGCATCAAGTCATTAGTTTAAATTAACATCTCTCCCCTTTGATTTTATGGTGATATGGACACTCTGTGTGAATTCCTGTTAGGCTGGAACATGTACATGTAGTTAGATTATTAACTTTCTGTTTATAATGGCACTTGATAGAGATTAACCTCTGTTTTTTTTTTCCATCCATTAAACGGATTGCCGTCATACAAGTTTAAACAATTTTGAGTACATCTATAGCGGTTTATGATTGAAAATGAAGTGAGTGTAAGATAAAAAAAAAAGAATGTCAACCGCCCGTGACGTCTTTTATGATTGCCTTTAAAGCTTGGCAGACTTGCAAATTTGGCAGTTTTGTTTCAATAGACATTTAAAATAATACACAAAAATTCCATTTGTCGACAGCTGGATGAATTGCATAATGGCTTTGGTACAGTAATTCACCAGTGACGTGGAGAGATTCTGTCAGATGCACGATGATTGGTCGTATTATGTAGTGAATTTATTTAAGCAGCGTACTGCTTTCATTGAGCCTCGTGTTTTTCTACCCAAGTTGTATTAAAAAGTAAAGTGGAAGTTTGCTTCCATTATCTTTATATAGAGCAACACAACCAGCAGAGAAAGTTCAAGACAAGGGAAGCAAGGTAAGAGAACATTTTAACATTGAACGAACTGAACCAAATTATTGTATTCCAGAAAAAGATGTGTTTGATGTACATGTATAATATGTCCTTTATTTTTGTGGGGTGAATAGCATGTATCCGTAATATACTTTGCTAAGGCCAGTTCTTAAAAGAAAGTTGTTAGTGGGGCATAACTTGACCCTTTGAGATAAAATGCTGTTGGTCATTTTGGAATTGTTCTTACCAACGCATAACCTTTGCTGATGAGAAATTAATCATAGTTCACTGAAAAATGAAAGTGGATAAACCATTCAGAATCAGGCAGCATTGGTCACTTGAAAATTGTTAATCTTTAGGTGAATTACAGTATTTGCGCCATTAGACAATTAAAAAAAAAAGGAGAGCAAGTTGAGTGTGCTCTCTAAAGGATGTAGCCATGTTGTTTTGTGACAAAAAACATATACATTTCACTTGAAGAAACAAGCCTGGCCCTTTTTCACAAAACTTCACGAAACAATTTTTCGTAAACTTTCCATGTAAATGACATCGCCTTATGGCACGGTTATAAGCTAGACAACATCTTTTATGAAAAAAGTTATGAGAAATATGACTTATAAAGTTTTGTAAGTTGTCTGTTTTTGAGAGGGCTGTGTACTGTAATTCTTCAACCTTTTGGTATGTGTGCATGGTGTTTGCTCAAGCATAATTTGAAGGCATCATTCTGTATAGACTGATAAAACTATACATTTTGTGAAGAGCTGAAACTGGCCCATCCAACCAGTGTTTTGTCTCCAAAATGAAGTCAAAATATGGGACATAAATTGCACTTAAAGTTTCTCTTTTATATCTGAAAAGGTTAAGGAATTAATATAATCGGGACTGGTTTAGATGAGATAGTGAATAACTTTGACAAGACATTGCACCCAGAAGATGTACACATGTATGTTGATGCGAATCCTGTTTTGTATGCTTTGTAATATATGTGTAGATTTTAAAAAATATGATTGGCTGACTTGTTAGCACATGCTCTGCACTACAGAAGCCTGGACGAATGATGTTGATTGACTGATTTGATGTTACAGTGTCCTCTGCTCGCTCCAGACCTAGCTATGTACAGAAACCACAGCAGAATGGACAGGTGGAAAACTCCATTTCCGCTCAAGACTTCAAGAAACCTCAGTCTGCGCAGGCTCCTTCCATGCAAGGTTTGTCAGTGTACATAACACATTCAACAAGAATAACAACACACTATTCATTGGTTTTTGTCTGCAACTTCTGTGCGTCTTTTTTTTTGCAGCTTGCTTTCTAACCCAGTTCAGCATGTCTTCAGCCATTTGTTTAGTTATCCTGGCCTGGAAAAAGTGTAGGTTAAATCACTGCACAAGTCTCAGAAAGTGGGTGTGATTTTACTCAGAGTGAAGGCAGTTTTATGATGAACATATTCATCACACTGTGCAGAATATTTTGCATTTGACACACATGTAAAGTTTGTAAGTGGTCAACCCAGTCTCTGAGTTTAAAGCCAGCTCATGCTAGCATCCTAGCATCATGTCTGGTCATACCCAGTCCACCATCATGCATGTCCAGGGGAATCTTCAGACAGCACAATGGCTACATGGGGAGGGTGGGGGGGCACAGCATGAACGGTGATCAGCATAGATCAGGGTGGATCAGGAAGCAACTATAAAACATATTTGTCGTATATGCTGAGAATCGCATGGCATCCAAGGCCAGACCAGTATGTGCTATATTCCTGAGTATTTTTGTTTTCTTTTGATGATTGATAATAATTACTGTTATAGTTAGCTAGTTGTAGTGTGTGTAATATCCAAATGGCTATTGGAGCCATCACCGTCCTTGTCTGATAAAATGGTTTCGTCCACCGGGCGAAATGGTATAACCAATGACACGAGGGAATGTCAACGATGACCAGCGCAAAGGAAAGTGGGAGTTTAAATTCAGTGCACATTGAATGTCTCTTTTCTCTGCCTACCGCTTGCTCAACAAGAGCAAAATACATGTCCGACGAAGGCCGCCAGCCAGAACGTGTAAATAACAAAGGAGACATGTAGTGCACATGCTCACGGAGGGAGAATGTGGCTGAAAGTCAAATAGTACTTTCTTAGCCACAATTTCACTTACCTGTTGTTTATTGGGGCCCAGTTGGTTTGTGTGCCAGAAGCCTCTCACCAGTTTGGTCACTGTGAGTTCGTGTCCAGCTCTTGATGGCTTCCACTGCGTAGGCCTGCCAGCATCCTGCTCTGCCTGGTTTTCTTCCCACCATAATGCTGGCCGCCATCATATAAGCAAAATATTCTGGAGTAATACACCAATCAATCAATCTATCAATCATTGTTGTTATTAAACTTGTGCGGTAAATTGTCCAGGGCTGTGTTAATCAGTCTACCGGTTCATTACTGACTGTAGCCGTTTTGCTGCTATGTCTGCAAAAAAAATTTTAAAAGCATTTATATGTCATGCATAACTGTATAATTGGGATACATGTGAGAAATCTGCAATGTAGTCCATTGTTGTGGCTTGCAAGGTGTAAGTCCTTAGCAAAGTAAAATGGCTTGTTGTGTTAATTTTGATGTTGTCTTCACAGGCCGGCGGAAATCCAACTGTGTGAAGGAAGTGGAGAGGATAAAACAGCGACGAGAAGAAAGGCGGGCGGCCCAAGTGGCCATACGAGAAGTCAACGAGACAGAATACGACACATCGCAGCCTAACTGGGAATTTGGGGCAATGATAAAGTATGTATTATATTTACTGTACCCCCACGTTATGGGCACTTGCACGATGCCAGCTGTTCCTGTTTTTTTTATACTTTGCTGCAGACGTTCCATTGACTTAATTAAATACACTACCTTGACCCATTTACAAGTTGTAGGTCATCCAATGAAGTGTCTCAGCTCATAGTTACAGTCACAGTTGTGTGACCTGCCCACTTTAGATGGACACACTGATTGATCACAAAAGCCCCATTGCTCTGGCACTTCATTGGTGAAAACACAGTACATGTATTTAAACTGAACTAGAATTACCCACCGAAGATGCCGTAGTCAGCCACGAAGTGATGAAGGGTTGACCTCTTGTACAACTAGAATGCAGTATGGGAAGCACTTGCTTGCTCCTGATCAGTAAGGTTGCAATTTAGAATCCAGCAATTCCTGGCATGGTTGTCCTGTACCTGTCAAAGGGTTCTGTGTGGTTTTCTGTCCATTAACCTTACTACCCTTGTACAAAGATGTCACTGAACATTTCTTGAATACAGCTGTCAGGTTAATACATAGAGGAAGATACATGCTGATGATTGTGGATATGGACTATAAAGATGAACCGTTCTTGTTTCAGTCAGTATAGGGGGAATCTAGATATGGACTATAAAGATGAACCGTTCTTGTTTCAGTCAGTATAGGGGGAATCTAGATATGGACTATAAAGATGAACCGTTCTTGTTTCAGTCAGTATAGGGGGAATCTTGATATGGACTATAAAGATGAACCGTTCTTGTTTCAGTCAGTATAGGGGGAATCTTGATATGGACTATAAAGATGAACCGTTCTTGTTTCAGTCAGTATAGGGGGAATCTAGATATGGACTATAAAGATGAACCGTTCTTGTTTCAGTCAGTATAGGGGGAATCTTGATATGGACTATAAAGATGAACCGTTCTTGTTTCAGTCAGTATAGGGGGAATCTTGATATGGACTATAAAGATGAACCGTTCTTGTTTCAGTCGGTATAGGGGGAATCTAGATATGGACTATAAAGATGAACCGTTCTTGTTTCAGTCAGTATAGGGGGAATCTAGAGTATCGACCTATAACAGCCTCGGACCCCATAGAAGATCACCAAATTTGTGTGTGTGTGAGAAAGAGGCCACTAAGCAAAAAAGGTGTGTTTAGCCGTGGTTCTGTATTAGCTCCGTGTTGGAGTAGGTCACCTGTGAAAAGTTTATTTTCAACAGGCTTTCATTTTCTGAAATTTACATCAAATATTTATTTTCTGAAATTTACACCAAATATTGTTCCTTCTTGGTTCATATTTGTTTTTTTGCAATCAGCTTGTAGTCCAGTTTCAGTAATCAGGTTGAATTTGATACTCTGTGACATTGTCGTGTTACCAAGGGACTTAATAGCTATTATAGAATTTTAAAGGATATATGACACAATTGTTTTTGTCTTACGTCTTAATACGTAGTATATGATTTGGCCCAACATATAAAAGTACCAAAGAGCGTCTAGGGTCTCTTCTTAAGCTACTAAGTTTGTCCAGTGTTTCCAGTATTTCATCAGTGACGTAAATTCTGAATATTTCTGACTGTTGCAAAATATGTAGAAAATAGAGGTGCTATTAAGAAATATAAAATGTGCCTCAGAAGAGAAATTTTTTTTCTTTTTTTTGGGGCAGTGTTTTTCATAATCCTTAAAACCATACTCTTTGTATTATAGTACCTTGTATCCTTTATGATTAAATCCCGAAGATATTGTGTTCGCGTTTGCTTCACTTGCATTCTTTCATGTTACTACCCTTGTCAACTATAGCAGAAACCCTATAGGTTTATTCCATTTGCCCCTTTCTTCAGTCAAGGATTTTTTCTTTTCTTTCATCTGTTTCATTGCATTCCTGCTGTTTCTCCATTTGACACATATTCAGTTCAGTGCTGAAATGCTGTCTGAAATAATAGAAGAATTACTGTAATTCCCCAATTTATTTGTTTCAGAAACAAACAGAAAAGAGACAGACGTTGTGACAGTGCCAAATAAGGACAATGTGATTGTCCATGAACCCAGAACCAAAGTCGACCTTACCAAATACTTGGAAAACCAACAGTTCAGATTTGATTACGCTTTTGATGAGAATGTGAAAAATGAGGTTGTTTACAGGTAGGATATTTCTCTATCATCTGTCTGTATATTTCTCTATCATCTGTAATAATCATCTATCTCTGTCTATTTCTCTATCATCTGTAAAAATCATCTATCTCTATCTATTTCTCTATCATCTGTAATAATCATCTGTCTGCATATTTCTTTATCATCTGTAATAATCATCTATCTCTGTCTATTTCTCTATCATCTGTAAAAATCATCTATCTCTATCTATTTCTCTATCATCTGTAATAATCATCTGTGTATCTATTTCTCTATCACCTTTAATAATGATCTATCTGTCTATTTGTCTATCATCTGTAATAATCATCTACCCCTGTTTATTTCTCTACCATCTGTAAAAATTATCTAACCCTGTCTGTTTCTCTGTAAAAATCATCTATCTAGGTCTGTGGCTCTATCATCTGTAAAAATCATTTATCTCTATTTCTCTATCATCTGTAAAAATCATTTATCTCTATCTGTATCTCTGTCATCTGTAAAAATCATCTGTCTCTATCTACTTCTCTATCATCTGGCCAACATTAGGGTAACAATGGCAGTGTTCAAACTATTTGTTTAATCTCAATTGAAGTTTTCAGGACTGAAAAGTGATGAAGAAGTTTGACGTTTATTTTTTGTACATTGATATCGATGTCTCGTATTTTTTTTCCCCAGATATACAGCAAAGCCTTTGGTAGACTGTATATTTGAGAAGGGGATGGCTACATGCTTTGCTTATGGCCAAACAGGAAGTGGGAAAACACATGTAAGAAATAAAGTGGGGCTCATTTTTGTGTCAAAAGTGTCAGTGGTATTTATGTCCATGTACGTTACTGTAAATGCCTTTTTATTCGCGGGATTAACTTTTGCGGATTTGGCAAGAAGACAAATTCGCGGGAATCAACTCTGGCAGATCTTTGGACAACTGATAAACGAAAGTCAAACTTCAACACAGAAACGTCGAAACAATTTAAGATTTCAAGTAACAGTTTTGTCATTTAAACTTGCTTGTACCTGTATGATGTGACAAAAATTCTATACAGTACAGTAACTTGATCAGACAAAGGAAGTTAGTCCTCCTTTTAATCTTTTGAAGACGAAGCCCTTATACGTTGTGTGAGCTAATGTATGTGTCACTCACTCCAGGAGACAACGAAGGATTAAATGTAATATAAATAAATCCCACAGTTTAATTCTTATGCATCAGCAGTGTGAGTGAAACTTTGAGTGAACTTGGACAGATTTGAGAAAATTTCTCAAATCATTATGAAAAGGAAGTTTGAAGTGCGGCAACCCCCAAGCGATCTATCGAAAGGTGATCTGACTGGAAGGCAAGAACAGTGGACACGAAAACAGCTGCATATCACGTACACAAGCCTAGTATAAATTATCGATTTGTATGTCTTTAACAACAACAACAATGTCGCATTGTAGCTGTACCTAGACAGAGCTAAGCCTCCTTAAAAGAAAGCAAGATTAACTGACGATCAATTAAGCTGGATTTGTGAAAGCCTGAATACATTCTAGTGAGGCATTTCTAATTACCGTTTTTGAAAAAGTGTTAGAACTGTAGTGCTTGTTAACGAATTTATAACTGTAATGCATGCTACATTAATAAATTACTTACATGTATTTTTTATCCGATGGCACTTATTTTTCGCGGAAACGTGTTTGCCATGAAATCCGTGAGTGTTGGTACCACGTGAATAGAAAGGCATTTACAGTATTTCTTGTCCATGTATGTTTATAATTCATGTGCATGCGTAAAAGATTTATAAAATAATTTGATGCAGCAGAAAAACAGTAAAATCTATCAACATTAAAATGTAAATTGTGTTCTATACCAAAGTGGTGTAACGTCTGTCTGTATTTGAACAAAACAAAACAATACAAATGCTCAGGTCAAAAGTTAAATAAAATTAAATATTACATGTATGTCGATGAATATAGTGTTACACTGTTTTTTTAATGTTGATATCATTAAACATTGATTCTTTGAAAACCTAGACTGAAAAGTTCATAACTGTATATATTTTTAAATGTTACAGATAGAAAGGATGTAGAAATTATTTCATGAGTGTTTTGGTGTTTCTGTTGTCTCTTCAGACAATGGGAGGGGATTTTTCAGGGAAGGGACAACAAGACTGCACAAAAGGAATCTACTTTCTGGCGGCCAGGGATGTCTTTCGCCTTCTTCATTCTAAATATAAGAAATTGGACCTAAATGTGGGGGCAAGCTTCTTTGAAATATATAGTGGAAAGGTTTGTACCATTTGCAGTTCAAAATATTGATTCTGCTGTTCAGTGCTCATTTGAGAAAGCAGTCATAAATCAGTTTTGGTCATAGCTCTGACAAAGATGCAAATATGATGAAAGCTTGAAATACAAACATTATGAGTTAATTCTTTTGAAATTTCCTTGTGGCAAAAATTTCTCTAGCCCAGAATATTTGTTTCCCACATATAAATCTTTCCGCAAATAATTTTATGTACTAAACCTTTGTGTTTCAGGTATTTGACCTCCTGAACAAAAAACAGAAGTTGCGAGTGCTGGAAGACGGGAAGCAGCAGGTTCAGGTGGTAGGGCTGAAGGAGGAGACGGTGGAGTGTGTGGAGGATGTGATAGGTCTTATACAGCACGGCAACAATGTTAGGTAAGGAACTGTAGCTCATACAACACAGCAGCAATGTTAGGTAAGGAACTGTAGCTCATACAACACAGCAACAATGTTAGGTAAGGAACTGTAGCTCATACAGCATGGCAACAATGTTAGGTAAGAAAGTGTACCTCATGCAACATGGCAACACTGTTAGGTAAGGAACTGTAACTCATACTACACAGCAACAATGTTGGGTAAGGAACTAGCTCATACAACACAGCGACAATGTTTGGTAAGGAACTGTAGCTCATACAACACAGCAACAATTTAGGTAAGAAAGTGTACCTCATGCAACATGGCAACACTGTTCGGTAAAGAACTATAGCTCTTACAACACGACAACAATGTTAGGTAAGAAAGTGTACCTCATGCAACATGGCAACACACTTAGGTAAAGAACTATAGCTCCTACAACAAGGCAACAATGTTCGGTAAGGAACTGTACCTCATGCAATACAGCAACAATGTTAGGTAAAGAACTATAGCTCATGCGACTTGGCAACAATGTTAGGTAAGGAACTGTAGCTCATACAACATGGCAACAATGTTAGGTAAGAAAGTGTACCTCATGCAACATGGCAACACTGTTAGGTAAGGAACTGTAACTCATACTACACAGCAACAATGTTGGGTAAGGAACTAGCTCATACAACACAGCGACAATGTTTGGTAAGGAACTGTAGCTCATACAACACAGCAACAATTTAGGTAAGAAAGTGTACCTCATGCAACATGGCAACACTGTTCGGTAAAGAACTATAGCTCTTACAACACGACAACAATGTTAGGTAAGAAAGTGTACCTCATGCAACATGGCAACACACTTAGGTAAAGAACTATAGCTCCTACAACAAGGCAACAATGTTCGGTAAGGAACTGTACCTCATGCAATACAGCAACAATGTTAGGTAAAGAACTATAGCTCATGCGACTTGGCAACAATGTTAGGTAAGGAACTGTACCTCATCCAACACGGCAACAATGTTAGGTAAAGAACTGTAGCTCATGCAACACGGCAACAATGTTCGGTAAGGAACTGTACCTCATGCAACACGCCAACAATGTTAGGTAAAGAACTGTACCTCATGCAACACGGCAACAATGTTAGGTAAGGAACTGTAGCTCATACAACACAGCAACAATGTTAGGTAAGAAACTAGTTCATACAAAGGGCAACAATGATAGGTAAGGAACTATGGCCCATACAACACAGCAACAATGATAGGCGAGGAAATGTAACTTCTATAACAGGGCAACAATGATAGGTCAGGAACTGTGGCTCATACAACACAGCAACAGTGTTAGGTAAGGAACTGTGGCTCATACAACACGGCAACACTGTTAAGGTTCATACAACACGGCAACAATGTTAGGTAAGGAACTGTACCTCCTACAACACGGTAACAATGTAAGGTAAGGAACTGTGCTCCTACAACACGGCAACAATGTTAGGTATGGAACTGTGACTTATACAGCCCGTCAACAATGTTAGGTAAGGAACTGTAGCTCATACAACACACCATCAATGTTAGGTAAGGAACTGTAGCTCATACAGCACTGCAACTTAGGTAAGGAACTATAGCTCATACAACAATGATGGGTAAGAAACTGTAGCTCTTACAGCCCTCAACAATACTAGGTAAGGAACTGTAACTTGCACAACTCGGCAATTGTGTTAGGTAAAGAACTGGAACTCATACAACACGGCAACAATGTTAGATAAGGGACTGAAGCTCATACAGCACGGCAACAATGTTAGGTAAGGAACTGTTGCTTATACAACACGGAAACACTAAGAGGAGCGCGTTTGATGAATTACACAGCAAGGGTTGTAGTCATGTGGGAGGATACACCACAGATTTCTGGCAAAAACATCAATCAGCACAAATCCAGGTGAATTTTTTGGTATTAATTAAGAATGGCCCAGATAATCACCTTTCACTGAATATCAGCCTCACCTGTATGCATGTTCCCAATCGGTAATAAAGTTTAAATAATTTATAATGCAATTCACTTTATAACTTTTGCAAAATTTAAAATAATTTTAACATTATAAATGGTACAGGTACAAGGCTTATCATTGGTAAGCTTATGCTTAAAAGAATAGATTTGATTAGTGTATACAGATTTTTTCCCCAAAATCTCAAAAAATACAGCTAGTTCAACTATAGCAATAGACAGCAAAGTTTGTGACTGATTTTTGCCAAGCTATGAAAATGGTTCAAGCTTTAATTTAGAAATTTTCTCCTCAGAACTTCAGGAACAACCTCTGCTAATATGCATTCATCTAGATCCCATGCTGTTTTCCAAATCATACTAAGACGGAGGTAAGTGTTGCAACCTTTTCTAACCATTCCAGTTTGCAGCGTTGAGGCATTTGTCCTGTGAACTATTAATGCAAATTTTGTATCCTTATTGTCTGTTTGTGAACATTTATTTCCTAGATTGGTTCATTGCAAGAGCGTTGGAGCTATGCTGCTGTTTCCCCTTGGTCATGCGCTAAAATTGCAGTGTAGAGACTTTCACCAGATAATTTCAGAACTTGGCTGCGTGTATTGGGACGGGAGTGTGGCTCATGTGAATATTAATATCTGTACTGGCGTCTACCCACTCGGAGGTCTAGTGGGCGAGGGGGTTAGCATGCCAGCATAGTGCAATGGCCCTGGAGCCTCTCACCAACGCGGTTGCTGTGAGTTCAAGTCTAGTTCATGCTGGCGTCCTCTCCGGCTGAAAGTGTGTGAAGTCTGGCCGCCCTTCACTGTCTCACTCCCCAGCTCTCATCGTAATCCTGGCTGCCTTCATATAAGCGAAGTATTCTTGAGTATTGTGTAAAACACCAATCAAAACACAAAGTTTACCTACCCTCTTTTTTACGGTTTCAGGAATACAAAGAAACTCTATGGGAAGTTTTCTCTGATAGATTTAGCAGGTATGTTTGTCTTTTATCTTTTTGCTCCTCTTAAGCTTTACCTCTAAAAAATCCTGATGTACACTGCTGGTATTTACGACCATCAGGAAAGATTATACAAACAAAGCAAAACACTTTTGATATTCCAATACACAGGGAGAATCAAGTTTATGTTTTCTGGACATTTGTCATCAGGAATATCCTCATGTAGTATGGAAATTGAAAGTGGTGTTTTCTGATTTTACAAAGTTTAGAAAAGTAGCTTTACGTTGTTGTTTTTTTTTTCAGTAGATAGCATTGAAGGAAATTTGACAAGCAGTTTGTGAGTCACAGTAGCTGAAAGTAGCGGTGAATTCAAAGACAGGCCTGACGCTTTGTGTTACTAAGTTCTGTTGTTGACAGGCTTACACATCTCAGTTGAACTAAGAATTGGTTGTTTTATTTTTTGATCTTATTACCATTTATGTGAGAAATAAAACTTGATCCCTCCATATGAAATTTTGGGCTTGAACATGTCTGATGTAAATATGCATGTATTATTGTTATGATTTGAGAGTTTCTTGGTTATCTCTGCGTGACAGGTAATGAGCGTGGGGCTGACACCTCCAGTGATGATCGACAGACTAGGATGGAAGGGGCAGAGATCAATAAAAGTCTGCTGGCACTCAAGGTAAATAGTAGTACAGCCAATAGGTAGAGATAGATGTAGGCTTTTTTTTCCAACCATTTTTTCAGTATTGCCCTAAAAAAAAACAATAAAGAAAACTACAGTTTTGTCGTACAGGCCAGGACCCATTTTCACAAAGTGGCATGCAACATTTTTTTATCATACATTTTGTCGCATTGTTACCGTACCATTGTCATTTGTGTGCGATTGCTGTACATGTTAAACATCTTTGTGAAACTGGACCCAGGTGGACTGGTAAGATATTGGAATCTTCGTTGCCAGGACCCATGCTGTGTATGTGATTGCCATATATGGCTTATGAGGGGCCTCCTTGGCTGAAGTGGTTAGCATGCCAGCAGGGCGCAGTTGCCCAGGAGCCTCTCACCAATGCTTTCGCTGTGAATTCCAAATCCAGCTCATGCTGGCTTCCTCTCCGGCTGTAGGCGAGAAGGTCTTTCAGCAACCTGCGGATGGTCGTGGGTTTCCTCAGGGATCTGCCCAGTTTCCTTCCGCCATAATGTTGGCAGCTGTGGTATAAGTGATATATTCTTGAGTAAGGTGTAAAACACCAATCAAATAAATAAATAAAAATTTATGGCTTACGCTCTTCAGAGACCATATCTCCTTGATTAATGTTCCGGCTTTCTTTAGTCCAGCTTCAGTATCCGCTCAGTGATAATTCCCACTGTTGTCATGGAAGCATGCTCGAGTTCAATGCAGTCAAATAAAAAAAACACAAAAAAAACTGTGGCTCTCAGTGTGCAAAGCTCTGTTTTATCTTAATGTACAAATGTCCTCAGTGCAGGTAAAGGGTCAAGGGTTAAGAGTTTTCGTAATCTGGATCTTGTTACTGATCACAATCAAACTTCAACCCCCAAGTGCACAATATTTTCTCCATATTCCTGCGTTACTACTGTCAATTTTCAACGTTTTCAACCACAACCTTTTTTCAGTAGAATTTATGCATACGATTAATATGAAAATGATGTAAAAATGTTTTTCCTGTGTCCTTACAGATTCAAGCTTCACAAAACTATGCAAATTTTTTCTCTACCACCCATAGTTCTCTCAGAATGTTTCAAAATATTGGTGGCAGAGGTAGTTGAAAAGGTTGAAGAATTAAGGTGTTTAGGTAAAATTACTGACAACCTGTTAGCTGGGCTGATGAATGTTCATTTGTTTCCTTACAGGAGTGCATCCGTGCTCTGGGAAGGAAGGGAGCCCATTTGCCATTCCGTGTGAGCAAACTTACACAGGTGTTGAGGGACTCCTTTATTGGTGACAACTCAAGGACTTGTATGGTGAGTTTGCCGGGTGAAATTGTTGACTTCAACTGGAAACATGATAGACCCCGAATGGTTGCTACATGATAGGAACAGATGTGGGTCTAAGACGAATGTCTCATTGTTTAATTACAAATCCGGTGAAGTGCTAGTTTTATAGAGAAGGTGTCAAACGTCAAACATTTAAGACCATGGTGATGTTATGTTATACTCTTTTTGGAAAAGAGGCCCCATCCAGGAGCCTCTCACCAAAGTGGTTGCTCTGTGTTCAAGAACAACTAATGCTGGCTTCCTCTCTGGCTGTGCATGGGAAGATCGGCCAGCCACCTGTGGAAGTTTGTGGGTTCCCCCGGGCTCTGCCTGGTGTCCTCGCGCCATGATGCTGGCAACGGTTGTGTAAGTGAACTAGTCTTGAGGCGTAAAACACCTCTCAAATAAATAAATAAAAGTGGACCCAGGCTGTTGAACTATTTCCTTAGAATTGAGTTCAGCAGAGCCTCAGCTGGACTGTAGACAGAGACTGGTGTATTTATGTTATTACCACCTGTGTGTGTCTCTGTTGTTTCAGATCGCCATGATATCACCTGGTATGAACTCCTGTGAACACACACTCAACACTCTGCGGTATGCAGACAGGTATGTAGTTAAGGTTAGACACCTCTTGAAATCATTCGGATCATTATTGCATGTATTATTATTATTATTCTTGGTCAAGTTGTTGAATTGTAATATCTCCAAAACTGGCAAAGGTAGAAGATCCAAACTTTGGAGTCTTAAAAAGAAACATATGAAGCAGCTTTTGATCTTTTCTGCTGTTTTACCAGTCACATGATTTAGCTGCCATTTTGAATTATACTGATAAGGTAGAAAAAATTTTCTCCAAAACTTCTTGTTTACAGTTTTTAGGAGGATTGCCCTACCCATACTGTAAAAAAACTTTCAGTTTGGTATGCAAATAAGGCCAAAATTGACCAATGAACTTGGCTCAAAAGTGGGTCGATTTTTGATTTTAACAAACACACTGTTTGGTGCAATTGACGTCACAATTAGAAATCTGCAAGAATTATTTTTGTACTTTGTGTTGTTTTCACCAAAAAAACAATAAAAATTGGACAATATTGTCCTATGTAAATAACATGGGAACTTCGTGCTAGACTGCATGAAACCATTGACTTCAGTTTACAGTGGGACGGGTCATCAGCTCTGCAACAATGTATTCTTTCTGTCTTCTGTTTTGGGGCACCAACTTCACAACAATATATTTTTTGTGTGTTTTGCCCTCTAGTATCAGCAGAAGATCAAAGTGACCTAGTCTCTATTCTAGTCTTCAGCACTTGGCCAATTGTAAATGATGTTTTGCAGCATAGGATTCAACTCCAGTACATTTCCTTTACATTTCTCTCATGTTTTTTACCATTATCATGAACTTTATAGACATCAGGCTACCAGAGGTGGTAAAAGTCTAGTCGCGTGGTCCCCGGCAACATTGGATAACAGCTTTAATTTGATTCTGAATCTTCAGGGTTCAGAAAATTACAGCTCTTGCTGGTTTCCTCTCCGGTTGTACATGGGAAGGTCTGTCGGCAACCTGCAGATGGTTGTGGGTTTCCCAGGGGCTGTGTCTGGTTTCCTTTCACCGTATGCTGGCCGCTGCCGTATAAGTGAAATATTCTTGAGTACGGCGTAAGACACCAATCAAATAAATAAGTAAATGAATCATAAAAATTATACCCCATGAATACCTGGTGGGAGATTTACTTTTTCGACGGGATACCCCAATACATCAAAGACAAGGGAACCTATAAACACTGGAAACAAAAAAAAAAACATATATATTATTTATTAACTGACTACTATGATCGGTACCTGTCTGAAGAAATAGGTATTTGTCTCTGATGTAGCTTACATTTTATCACTTATTTGCTTTGAAAAATATGTTAAGAACCAAATTGAATACACTGGAATTAAGTTCCCACTTTCTGTGAGACAAATTTATGGGCATCTGCCTTGATTCTAGGAAAAATAAACCCTGCTGGAAATGTGTGTCCATACAGATGTGGTGTGCAAAATTTTTTTTTACACTGTGAAGATGCAGTGTGGGTAATTAATCTTCATTGACTTCACTGAAGGGCGTGTGTGTGTGTTTGCTGTTCCAGGGTGAAGGAGCTTGGACCTGGGGGACCAGTGGAAGGGAAGCCAGCAGATGTAGCCCCTCCTAACAATGTCGATATTGGGACCATGTCTCCGCAGAACAGCGACTTGGCAATGCTGAAAACATCAAATGTAAGATTACCCGAATTTTTCAACCTTTTCAATCACATTTGCAACCAATATTTTAAAACATTCTGAGAGAACTATGGGGTGTAGAGAAATAATTTGCACTGTTTTATGAGGCATGCATCTGTAGTGATGCAAACAGATTATTTTTAGCCTCATTTTCATAATAATTGTATGCAGAAATTCCATTGAAAAAAGTGCTTAGTGGTTGAAAAGGTTGAAGATTTATAGTAATCAACTCTCTTTATGTTACTTCATGTTTTGCTGTATCTGTTTTTATTTTTTTTCTTCGGTGACACAGCTGTTGTTCAATATTCTGAACAACAATGCTGCTGAACTGTTGCACATACAATATACTAAATTTCATTTTTCAGGCCTTCCATATCTCTCATAGTAAACAGTGCTCTTCCACTGCAACTCTCAAGCCCTTCACAATCACGTTGCATATTCAGATCCAGCTCTGGTGGCCTAATGGTTAGAGCGTCCCCCTGAGACCTGGGATCACATCCATTGGTCATGTCATACCAGAGACTTAATAAGTGGTACTTGTTGTTGACTCACTTGTCACTCAGCACTGAAAGGTTAGAGCAAGGGAACAGGACTGGTTGGCATCAGTATAATGCGACTGGGTTGGGTATCATGTCTGGTGTGTTCAGCATGATACTTCAGTGGCCTCAGCATTTCGGCGGCATGCCACAAGAAGACACAGTATATGTACACGCACCTAATGACTCGTCGTTGTCATATGACTGAAAAGCTGTTAAGTGTTACATAAAAGTAAAACAATATGCATTCATCAGATTGCTGCTTTATTTGTCAGGAAGTTTGTCAGGAAGTACCTAGGCCAGCGGTTTACTCCAGTTTCCCCATAAACCAATCAAATAAAAAAAATTGAATCAAACATGGTGTCCATGCACGTGTAGGGAAAGTTGAGATTTAAATACAGCCAGTAACGATATTAAGCTTTTGTTCAGTAAGGTGATGTTGTTGTTGTTTCAGCAAGAGGAGGTGTCTGATGAACTGCTGACATTTCACGAGGCTGTCAATCACATGCAGGAGTTAGAGGAGCAGGTGGTGGACAGCCACCGCAGTTTGCTTGAGGTTAGTGTATAATGAAGTGAACAGGTCAACCTCTAAGAAGGCTCCAGAGCTGATGGGGCAATTGGGAAAGACGTTTTTAAATTTGCTGTGTAGATGCGCACATGAGGTATATTTTAATTTGAAAATTTTGTTTGAAAGTTCATTTTACCTGAAAGTGAAGCTGTTTAACTTTAAAGCTTTTGTGTTTGATAAATGGGGTATAATTTATGACACATAAATGGATTTTATAAGTGAGTAGCTTTAGCTGCTTCTTTATGTATGAAAAAAAAAATGTTCATGAAGTTGTTGGAAAATTAATGATTATTTTTTGTTTTTTTTTTGGTTCATGTTTGATCAGCAATCTCAAAAGTGGTTAGCTGAGGACCGAAAACTGCTCAAGATGACAGATGAAGTAGATTATGATACAGAAGGTATATACCTCCTCAAACAGGAGCCCTTTTCATAGTCACCTTCATATGTATGCCAACTATCGTGGACAAAAGATCAAAGCACAACTCTAATGGTTAGAGCACCCGCCTCGAGGCCAGGAGACAAATCAAACATGCATCGGGCATACCAAAGACTTTAAAAAATGGTACTTGCTGCTGCTTCACTTGGTGCTCAGGTTGGCCCGGTGTCAGTATAATGTGACTGGGTGGGGTGTCATGTCTGGTGTCTTTGGCATGATACTTAAGAGGTGGCAGCACTTTGGCGGCATGGATTCGCCCTGCAACAAAAAGACACAGTGTGTATACACACCGAATGACTCATTGTCAGATGACGGAAATGAAAACTTCTAGAGTAGAACATAAAACTCCAATCAGATTAATAAAATTCTTACATTCATTGACAGTCCATGGATGTCTAAAAAAAAAAAAAAAAGCGCAGATTTTAACTTGTGGCACTCCCACTCCTGGCAATCAAACTCACCTCCTCTGCTCATTTCTGTGTCATTTTCCGGTTGAATCTTGAATACTATCTTGTTAATGTACTACCTTCACCAATTAAACGAATTAACATGGTGTCTTGTGGTTAATTGCTAGAACTCGACAGTACTGAGTGCCTGGCCATCAACAGCCTTTTGGAAATGTCATATGACCTACTTGTGATTTGAAAAAAGCATTGATATCCGCTAGAAAACTGAAAGGTACAGCTTCAGTCTTAATGATCAAATGATTTTCAAATTCCGAGCTATTTTCAATTGAGCACTGAAACAGCATCTGTTACAGTTCTGATCAGCCATGACTGAAAAGTTTAGCATCACAGAACATGTGCTTTTCACTGAAGAGCATCAGCGACACCTGTCTTGTTCGGGACGCTGGTGTACAATGCATGGCGAGTATTACTAATCTAATAGCACGTATCGTATTTATACATTTACATGATTTTTTGTCTGGCACGTACCACTATAGTTGAAACTTTGATCCCTTGTGTGCCCCGTGTACATGAAGCACACACAACCCTCCCTCCCCTCCCCCCTACGAACGTACATACTTTAGGGGCCGCGTCAATGTGCACAGGGATGTATGAGGATGTAGAGGCATTGATGGGACTCAATGTTTCGATAAATGTCAGAATTTTTAAAGGAAAAGACCTCAGAAAAGTAGATCACTTAAAACATAATATACATAAATATACCTAAATTTTTTTTTTTTGATTTTTGTGAAAAGAGTTAAGGGTGCTCAAACATTAGACTTCTAAGGTAGGCTTGAAGGGCCATACTGTCAGAGATTAGGAACTCTAGTGTCACAGGAAGTTTTTTCAACTCTGATCACGACACTGAATGTCATGATAACTCTTTTCACCCATGAGTGAAAGATTACTGAAATGATGTTACCTTTTGGTGACTATCAGGAAAAAAATTTGATGTGACGTCAGAGTTCTCAGATATCAACATTATGGCTCATAAAGCCGACCATTGTTTTCAAATATTTGAATGCCTTTCAACACTCTTAAAAAAACCTGAAAAAATAATTGTAAGTATTTTTACGCATAGTTTTCAGTTGTTAGTAAGATGATCCCTGCTTCATATGTCAAATTTCTTTTACTTTAAAAAGCACAAATGGACTACCTCCATCCATAAAATTGACAATGATTGTGTAAAAGGGAAAAACTCTGGGGTGTATATCATCAAGCAGCAGACAAATAAGTAGATTAAATCTGGACTCGTATGACTGAAGAATAATTCGTCTCCAAACTCACCTTCTAAGTAATGAAACAACAGACCTTCTCTTATTTTCATTTGACTATTGGCATGGGATAAATTGTATTGTGAACATGGCTTTACTGAAATCATACTAAAATACGACTGTTTTACTTACAGCCTATGCACGCCAGCTGGACGCATTGCTGGCCAGTAAGATTGAAGCGTACACTGCTCTGAGAGGTAAGAATTTTTCATGAGCTGCCACAATGCAAATATCTCACTATTTAATCAGCAATAATGGATGTTATTTGTGTCAAACATTGTATGAATGCAGCAGTGCACTTATACTTAAGTCGATATATTTTATGACCTCGCAGTGGGTTTTTGAAAGTTTGGTTTACATTTTAGATTCTATTTATAGGTAGGAAAGAACATTTTTTGGTCTGTTACTGACAACTTTCTTTGCATTAATGAATCAACTGTTTTGTGGTCATATTAAATTCTTCTAGTTGACTCACCAGTGTACACCAAAAGTACAGGAGTGTGTCTTGTTCAGTATCCAAAATCTCCAGTGTTTTCACTAAAATCAGAGAACACTATCAAAATTGAAAAGTACATGACTAAATTGGAAGTAATTTTGGATTAAGTATGATTTTAGTTTTTATTTTTTTGTTTTTTTTGGAAAAACCGTGAAGCTTTATATAAATTCACGCCATGAACACAAGTGATTTTGTTGCAGAACAACTGACGGCATTCCGACAGGAATTGAAGGAAGAGGAATCGCTAAGCCGGAAGATCAAACGTCATCCGAGACGAAACTGATCTTCTGTTGTGAAAAAAAAAAAAAAAGGAAGGAAAAGTAGAAATAACTATTTATTTTGCATTGATATGTGAGGCTGTGGCTAAGTGCTAAACAGCCGTGGCTGTGTTCATGAGGTGATAAGTCATGGAAACTGACATCTGATATTAATATGTCTTGCCCACCAATTTTAAAAAAAAAACAAAAAAAAAAAACACTCCAGTGTAAGACCTGATTTTTTCAGAAGGTAGCAGACTGATGTTCTGTTATTGTTTATATCTGTGTTGATTTCGTGCTAAACATTTTGTGAAGGGCCCATACACAAGGGCACAGGGAATTGATTACTTACTGTGCTGGGTGTGACACCAGTATTATAAAGCAGGTGACTGGACAGTAGAGGTCATATCACAGTTAAGTGAGGGGGGAAGTCTCCACGGCTTGATATCTTTAGGGGGGAAGCGCACTATTGTGTGTTCTTATATGTGAAGGTAAATCCCAAAAGTTTGTTACCTCCTGGAGAATATGCACTATTGTGTGTGAAAGGGAATCTCCAAGGCTTGATATCTCTGTGGGGAAAGTACACTATTGTATGTGAAAGGGAATCCCCAAAGCCTGTTTTCTTCAGAAGAAATCCCAAAACTTGATATCTCTCGAGGAATTTGCATGATTGTGCATTAAGGGGAATCCCCAAGTCTTGATATCTCTGAGGGGAAAGTGCACTATTGTGTGTGAAGGGGAAATCCCCAAGCTTGATATCTCACTGAGAAGTGCCAACTGAAGCCGAGTTCCAGTCATCCTTTGTCTTGATGAAAAATTGTACTATATTACAGTTACAGGTTGTCAGTGTCTTCAGACAATGGTTGTAGAGTAGACATATGGTTATGCTGGTAATTATTAGACCAAGCACAAGATTTTCCTGAACGACTTAGCACATCGCTTTTCTGCAAACTTAATGTTTCCGATGGTAAAGTGCAAGCCTCACTTTTTATAGGGAACAAGAGACATGGCAGGCAGACCGACACGACTGTTTAGTATGTTATCTGTTGTGTTATTAAGCCTGATGTTGTTTCCTGAAACTGTTCGCAGAAGTACCAAACCATCGTACAATTTTTTTTTTTTTTTGATTTTTTAATCAGGGCATGCTTTAATTTTTTTAATGCCCTCGAGATTTACTTACTTGCATCAGTGGTATCAAGTTTTATTACTTATCTTTTATTGCGTGACTTCCATCATAGAATTCTGAGGTTCATGATTTTCAAAACATAAATGTGAGGAGAGGAGGTTGCCAGTTTTATTGTTTGTTATTTCCGCATATGAAAGAATTCCAGCCCACATGTACAAGAATTGTCTTCTGAAAGTGCTGTAGATTTATTTTTGGGGGAGTGGGGGGGGATTATCGTCACATAAGTCTCAATGTTTTTGTTTTGTTTGTTGGTGGGCGTGGTGTTTGAAAGAGAGTGAGAGTAATATTTTTATCATGTACTGAAGCAATATTGACCACATATCTGTTATACAGGTGTGTGGAAAAGCTCTGGTCAATTAACAACAAGCCTGTGACAGGTATTTTGCCCATCATCTTCAAATCTGAGGGTTTGATTTCACACATGTAGGTCTTTAGGTGAAACGTATGTAATAGTCTACAGGAAATAACCTGTGAATAGCAGAGCTTTGCTGGGAGATATGCTCTTGGCTGAACTATAATTCAGTAGCTAATTTAATCATTTTTCCTGTGCTTTGTATTTTTTCTTTTTATATTTTCCTTTCTTTTTATGCATTTGTGTGTTGTAAATTGTAAAACTCCTTTTTCGCTTTACATATTGTTAACTTGTTGTTCATTCACTCTCAGTATGTGTACTCATTCTTTGAGTTATTGTGTGTTTGACTGGAAAAGATTAACGTGTGTGGTTTGCAGTCTCTCTAGTGCCGAGAAGCTGTACATTTCTAGGTTTGCACACTCTAGGTTAGCAACTTCATTCACTTGAAGAATGAGTGTATGAACTTTTAAATCTTTCCAGTTACAGGTACTTAAATCTACATGTTCTGTCTGTTCAGTGCTTCCCTGGTTTCCTAACAAAGTTCACGACCTTCACTCTGCTTGGCCATCTGGTGAAACAGCTGATAAATCCTGATACAGTGACATGCAGAGAATTAATTAACATAATCTGAGCTGTCCAATGAAAAGGAATGAAATCAGTTGTATCCAATCATTGTGTTTGTAAAGCTACTGTGACAGTGACTGGTAGCAAAATGATTTCTCTTCTCCTGTCCTGGACATAAAAAAACATTTTTCTGTGAAGTAGTGTATACTTTGATATTTTGAAAGTGACAAGATTTAATGTGAACATGCGATGGTATAGATGAACTTTGTTCAGCATTTCCTTCGCATTTTGAGCCTGAACAGCTGGTGTGATTTGCTTATGCTCTGTGATGTTCCAATGAAACTGCCTACACTGGCTGAAGTTGTATACAGTTAAACCTGCCTACTGTAATTTTTCAACCTTTTCACATCTTTGCAAGTTGTTTATTCAAGCATATTCTGATGGCATTTATTCAACATTAATGGATAAAATTACCCCTTTTGTGAAGCCCAGAAACCGGCCAGTTCAACCAATGTAGTTTTGTCTCCAAATCAAGTGCACAAATTGCACTGAAAGTCGCTCTTTCATATGTGAAAAGGTTGAATAATTAGGGTGTATATTTGATCCAGTTTTTGCTTACGGTAGCTAAACTTTGTGATAATTTCTGTCAACCGCTATGTATGTCCATGTAAATAGTTACCCTTGTAAATACGAATATAGATAGACAGATAGTCTCACCCAGACAGAATGTTTTGCCTCAGTATTAGTCGTGATTAGGGCACAAAGGATGTGTACAGAGGGAACCTTGTGAAGGTGTTGGCATTTGTAGTCCTGTATAGGTAAATCACACCCAGAAATATCTTGAACTCACACCTGGAAATATTTAAAATTCACGCCAGGAATTTCTAATTTCTGCCCCCAAATAAGTCTTTATTATTGCCCAATTACTTTATGTCTATCTCTAGCTGTTGTGATTACCAAAGGCAAAATCTTACACAGTTTACAGAGAAGCTGAAATGGTTGACTGGTGCAACTTCCATGACAGTATATTATCACCATATTTAACATCTACTTCACGAGGCATTATGTTTACTTTCTGAAATAATTTTTCTTAAGGAGAGAGAGAGAGAGAGAACAAAAAAGACTTCTAAGTATCAACCAAAGCTTCAATTTTGCTGTCTGTGAACAGAGGTGTGCATGTAGGTTTTGAAAATGTTGTGTGCATATACTTGCAAGGAAATGTCATTACTTGGTAGAATCATGGCATATGTGGAAAGACATAGTTGCTCATAAATGTGTTGTGGTTGAGTGATGCTTGCCCGCACAGGGACATTTCAGCTGCTGTGAGATGGGTGAAGAATTCAGGTAAATAACATGCCCAAAATCTTGGCCATTCACCCTGAATTGCTGTCACTTTTAAACTTAAATAAATAGCATCAGAACCATATATAAAACATATTTATAATTTTCATGCATATTTATTTACATGAGAGTTCCACCAGGGCTTTAGAGTTACAAGTTCCGGTCTGTATTTTCTTTTTTTTCTTTGGCGATTGTGTTTGGCTTTCACTCTGGGTAAGTAACATTCCCCTTTTGACATTCCTTGGCATTTCGTAGGGGCTGTTTCTTACATGGAGGAACAGTATAAAATTGATGTTAATAGCACATTTTCACAAAACTTGTCAGCATATATCGTTTTGAGCTGGACCCAAAAAAGGTTATCTGGAAGGAGATAAATAGGTACAAAATTAATTTGACCGTGGCCTATGGAGACATGTGACTAACTTGTATCCATTTTCTCATGAATTGCTGATGCTGTTGCAGATAGCTGTATGTTAGTTTGCACGGTAATATTCATTATCATAATAGTGCTGTTTGTGTGCGTTTTGTGTGATGTTTGCTGGCCAATAGGCCATTTCTGTCCATATGAAGCTGAACTACACAACACAAGAACCTGTGATATTAAGGATGCTTTTGTCTAAACTCGCTCATATCTTCGTAGCTCCCCCCCTCCCCCCCTAAAAAAACAAAAAAAAAAATACAAAAAGAAATGATAATGATAATTAAAATGGAAATTTCAGAATGTAAATGGGAAGTTAACTTGTGTGTTCTGCTGAACATGTACTTAAAAATAGTTTGTTTATATTTTGAGAAATCCAGTTTGTGTGAGGTTTTTAGCTAGAGCATCTTTCAACTGCTGCTGTTATTTACTACTTGTGTTGTGACTTTTTTTAATCCTTGACAGCTTTCCTGATATGTGGTGCATATGAAAATCTCTATTCTTTGTTTTGTCAGTCTTGCAAGTTTTGTCCATTAATTATCGTCATCATGTGGTAACTTGCCATCTCTTGTCCCTCGGGTTTAGAGTGTTGTAAAGATTCTGAGGCATGTTAAGCAGGGAAGTTTGGAGTTGGAACTCTTTTGTCATCAAAGGTCAAAACAGCCCTCCTGTGTCGAGGGAATGGTGAAAAATGTTAGACAACCTTTGTTGACATTAATTTACTGATCACCTCTCTCTCCATTTTCCAGAGGCACAAATGACACCTCTTTGCTGTAGGAACTTCTCAAGTTCACAAACATTAATATTCTCAATCTTCTCTATCATTCCTCTACTCTAAATTGCTTTTTATAACATTTTTTTCCTATGCCCATGTTATAGTGAATGGGATCAAAAATGATTGCCTAACATTTTTGACAGGTCACATGATACAGTTGGACTTTCCTGCTTTCAACAAGAAAAAAGTTCGAACTCAAAACTCCTATATTGTTCCTCATTCATTCACCAGTTTTATTTCTTTTGTGCACTCCATTAAGTTTTTAGCAGTCATTGATGTAGTCGTTTTGTATTAACCACCATTTACTGTCAGTTTACTTACCTGTATCAGTGTCTGAAACGGAAAACTTTTTTTTTTTTTAGGCCAAATCCAATATATGCACTCCCATAGTACGGTTTTATGTTTGTTTCAACTTGTCATAGTTTTTCCTGCATCTCAAACTTACATGAGTATACTTTGAAGATTTACACCTCTTAACCTTTCAAATCAGAAATAATATATGAATTTAGGAGTAAATACCAGGTTTTGATCTTCTTGACTTCAACTGTTTGAATCAGATGGCGAGTGAATCTAGGCTGCCATTTAAAGCACAAATCTTCAAGCTACCAGGTTTCTCATAACCCGTGTTAGAGTTTCTTTTCCTTCAAGCATATCTTCTTCAGTTTTTGTTAATGAAAACCATTGAAGGATGTAAACATTTTCTAACTTGTTCTGGAAAATGTTGCTATTTATTAATGTAGACATGTTAACTTTTCTTTGCAATATTGTCTAATGTACGGAAGTCCTAATAAAAGATATGTTGACCATTAATTATCAATCCAAGCTAACGTTCAGAAAGATTTTCACGCCTGCTTGCCATTTCATGTGAATATTTTGGCTCGCACTGTAAATAGTTACGGTGCATTAATTTAAATGTCTTGATCGTTCCATCAGTCTTAAGCTTTCTTACATTTTCTATTCAAATGTCTGTTGCTTTTGAAAAAATATACAAGTCTCAGAATTAATCACGTATGAAGTGGTGAAACAAATAAAACAAATCAGGAGGCTGATTGCCCTTGCCTCTGTTGTTATTCTGAGCAAACTAGTAATTAGTGTGTGCATTTTTTTTTGATATGCAACTTTACATGATGGGTTATTATTTGAAAGGGAGGAAATAAAAAATTTCTCATGAAATTTGTATGACATCCACAGCACCACAGAAGACAGTATAAAGTTAACTCAATTCAATGTACAAAGCCTTTCCCTCGTTCGTCTCCTAAAACTTTCTTTCCACACTTGTAAATATTTTTAGTGTACATGTACTAGATTTTGTTAATGCACCATTTCCTGGATTGATGGAAATGTTATGATACAATGTGATATCGTAACTTTCTGCAATTGCCTGATTGTACCTGATGCTCATTTACTTTGAAAACATGAAAAATGAATAAACTTTTGAAAGTTATCTTTCAAAAATTGTGCAATTCTGTGTTAAATGGTATTACTTGGTAGTTTGTTTATTTATTTTGATCGGAGTTTCACGACATAGTCAAGAATTTCACACCTATTAGACGGTGGCCAGCATTATGGTGGGTGGAAACAGAGTAGAGCCTGGGGGGAAACCCATTACCATCCACAGATTGATGACCTCATGTACGTCCGGAGAGGAAGCCAGCATGGGGTGGACTTGTACTCACAGCGAACGCATTGGTGAGAGGCTCCAGGGTCATTGCGCCATGCTGGACTATGTAGTTAATGTTGTAGGCCTTGTTATCAACTGTTTTTTGTGGGAATATCCCACACACTGTATATATGGCCATCGTTAAAAATGTGTCTGTTGAGTATAACTGGACTGACCCTTCAAAAAAGACTTTACTCCAAGGTTTTCTTGGGATTGTATTTATGAATTCCTTCTCTCTGTGCTAATTTTTTTTAAAATCCCTTCTCCAGGGACCAAAACAAGCAAAAAAAAAAAAACCCTTCCTACCAAACGTCCAGTTTTTTCTATGTTGGGTTACGTCCATTATAGAATTTTTAAGAATGACCTATATAATCCTACAAACATCATACGAGCAGGTGTGGCTGGGTGGAAAGATGTGCGATTCTCAATGTGATACCCCCAGAAGTCTGAAGTGGGACGTATTACGTCATTTCAGTGATGCTGGACATTAACAATGCGACATCACAGTGGGTAGACCAAATATGTCACATGATGAAACCGCAGCACACAACATGTTTCACTTTGCGCAACAAAAGACCTGCGACGTGCAAGTCCTATGTCACACTCACGCCACCTTTTGTGAGGAGAAAAATCTGCCAGTACCAAACTGCTGATACACAAGGTTTGAGTTCCTTCCAGGCCTTGGACAGATTTCCCACTATCATTTTGATTGTTTGTAAGACCGTGGTGACAATCAGTGATTGGCAAGGCTTACGGAGCTTTTTCTTGAACCGTACTGTCAGTGAAGTAACTTTTCTTTGTGACATTGAAGTCAGTATGTCACATGTGGAGAAAATTTGTCAAAGATTGATGACTTCCTGAGAACTTTGCTTTCCTCCTTACATAAATCTCTGTTTTTATAAGTGAAAATATGTACATTAAACCAGCTAGGATCATATGAATATTTCAGTTTTAATGAAGACAGCTCTGCATTGATTTGTGTTGAGCTTTAACCCATATATTGTAGGATGTGGACAGGTATGAGCGATGCCAAATTGAAATTTAATCATACATGTAGATGATGTGGCTTAATTTTATACCAGACTATAAACCGAAAACTTGGTGCCCAAATAATGAGTCAACAAGAGATTCAACATTATTGAGTTACACTGCTTGTGTACTATGAAATGGCTAGTATAGTACAAATTGTTAGAGAATTTTTTCTCTAACTTGGGATTAAGATAGATGATTAAGATAATCCCAGCACAAACTAATCAATCGGTGTGAACAGACTCTGAAAAAATTCAGTAGTATTTTTGAAACCAGTAGGCCTACATATGCTGATTGAAAGTGGCATCTTCACAACTGAAACATAAATTTGGTCAGTCTCAGTAAAGGATTTTTGTTTGGAACTAAATTTTAACTTCATGTGAAAATACAGTAGGTCCACCATCTTATGACCGCTGACACTTTTTATCTCCCCTCGAAGAAGTCTTTAGATAAAGGAGGTGAGTTCTCAGGGCGGCTATCTGTAAACAATCTTTTTCTTTTTTCTGTATGATTTATTTGATTCCTTAAACCAGTATATCGGCTGTGACACATACTTCTATGGCAACGAACGATGTACAAAATGATGGGGCAGACGAACCCAACAAGCTTTTCCAAACAGTGGCCTCAAAAGTTGCTTTTGCCGAAATTTGTGGACTGTTGGAACTGATCACAAGAACTCAAGGAAATGACAAAAAGAAACGCATTCTGAAGGACTTTGTGGACAAGTGGCGAGAATTCCACAAGACTCTTCACAAAAACAACACAGACGTGGTTTGTACCTCATGTCAAATGCTTGAGAAAATGAATGAACACTGATCAAAGATTACGATATTTTGTGACGAAAACTGGACCCATAATAGTCACCTGTGATTTTCCGATTCCTGAGGCGTGAGCTATGAAGCAGTCGCAAGCTGCGCCTGGTGCGATTTCCATGACAACGTACAGTGAAGATACTTCACCATTGTAAATGCGCTTGAGGCATCGTTGCGACAGCTTTGTAGAACGGGCCCAGAAAACTGATCTCATTGTATCACCCTTTACAAGCCATTCAGACAGTAGGAAGTCACAGAAAGGCAGTAGATAACCTTTGTTTCTCGATCATTATCACAGCAGCTCTAGCCTAAACAACCGAGCCGTCCATGAATTGCTGTTTGTTTACTGACAATGCTAGTGCATCTGGACAGTCCATAGGCTGATTCACTTCTCAGTTGAAAAGTCACTGCACTCTGTCACTGTCATATTTGAGACCATGAACATTCAGGCATTTACAGTTTTACTTGCACCAACACCCGTACTCACTTATGCACGGCGAGAAAAATATTTTCAAAATAACATAGGTAATATAGTTAATGTAAAACCCTGTTTCAAGGCCAAGTCCAACACCAGGTTGTGTTGATGTTAACAATTTATATACGCTGTCACATTGTTCTATTGTCTTACATATTATATTTTCTGGTTATTATCAGCCGTACTTCTCTGAATATTGTCCACTGTTGTTCATTTCCCTACAACCTCCCATGTTATCTTTCACCCCATCATTTGCCTCGTACCAGTAAAGTGCCTGGATATCCATGGTCTCATATTGTTCTGTCTGTATTGGTTGCTTCACAATGATCATGAAATAAAGGTTCTTTATTCCAGTTCTTGATTTCTTTTCAACAATTGTTTGAACAGCTTGTAAAGTGAGATAATTTGGAGTGCCTATGGTTTTAGACACAGTAGGTTGAGAAATATTTGTATACGCCATGATTTTTGTATAAAATCATGGCTGTTCAACCTCCAGTCAGAGATCCCATACTTTGAGGAAGTGTTGGTTAAGAGATTAAAGTGAGAATATTCAATTTACATAGTCTACATTCTCCTGAGAAATCATACATGATTTGGGACGTGACCAGCTTGTGGGATGTTAATTGTTTATTTGCTCTGCAGTCTGTTCAACAACACTTAAGAGAATGGCATGGTCTCTGACAAGAGGTTGAACCTTGTCTTTTAATGATTCATTACAAGCCTTGGACAGGAAGTTGTCAAGATTTCCCTGCCTCCTTCGACTGGTAGCTTTAGTTCAATTAAATTAAATGCTAATTAAATTAAAGTATACTGCTATTCGACAAACTGATATTTCACTGCTACATCAAAATCATTGATCTCCAGCCACCTAGTATCTCAGAGCTTCCGGGGGCCTTGGCAGCCCCAATATCTTCGTTCCTTGTAATGGGATAGTCGACCCCCTGTTAACAATTTCTGGGGATGCGTATGTGTCATTGGCTTTTATGACAGATTGGCCTACATGGCAGGTTAACCTATGTTACAGGTTAGTCATATATGTGGCGACTTGTTAATCTTTGTGGTAAACTGCCTCAAGTTTTGTCCATTACTCCTTTGTTCTTATTTGCAGGAGGACTCTTTTTACCCAGCAATGAGACTGCTACTTCCACATTTGGAGAAGGAACGAGTTGCATATGGAATAAAGGAGGTATGGCAAAATGACTGGTGATCAAAATCTAAACACCCTGGAATCGACACCTTTCCATGGTGTACATAGTTTTCTGTATTTTTTCATCTTTTTTTGACGTGCTTGGTATCTCAATAAATCAATTATTAATGTGGAATTAATGTAGCTTAATGGAACTTACGTAGCCATTAAAGGTGCCATGTTAACCGGAAACAGGATGTTGTGTGATTCATACTACAAGCGCATGTAGTTAAAAGGTAAATCAGGGTTTGGGTGACATTACAGCTGTCAGCTGCATTCTCAGGTTATAGAGAGACACTTGTAACCCAAACCTGATTGATAAAAATTGATAATATAGCGACACTTTAGATTTTTTCACTGTGTCCAGTTTTGTTTATTTTGAAACTGTGATATCTCACTTATGCATCATCACAAAGACAAAGAGTTATGTTTTCTAAAATACAAGAAAATAGGAGACATATTTTCTAATCTTTGTTCTGTATATGTTATAGAACATGCTGGCCAAACTGCTGATTGAGGTGTTGTGCTTGGGGAAGGATAGCCCAGATGCGCAGAAACTTCTCCACTATAAAGCGCCCAAAAATGCTAAAGGGGTGAGTACAGGGAGCAAAGTGAATTGCCTTTCTTTAAGATCTGGCCAGATTGTGGTTCAGAATCAAAGGATATTCTTTTAGTTTGGATGGATCGCTTTCACAGCTTGAGGATCCATGGTGACAATAACTGGTGGACTTTTGCGCTGTCTAAAGCATTTGTTGAAGACCATGAGGCTGTACATATCTGTATGTCACATGTGGGAAAGGTCATCTGTAATATAATTTCCAAAGGGCATTTCCTCGGGAATTCCAGTTTCCTCAGTATATGAGGGAAAAATTTGTGAGCATGGTATTAAGCAACAGTGCAATAAATTAGTAAAAATACTTTGGTTTATCAGGAGAACATCAATAATTTGGCTGAATTGTTCTCCTAGCCTTTCAGCAGCCATTCATGTAGATACAAAGTTCATCATGTATAAGATTCTTTATAAGATTCTTTCTGGCAAGTTTCACTTCATACAGGTGACGAATATTCCGTTCTAATCTTATCACAGCAGAAGGTGTCCATTGGCTTGCTGTACTTTAAACCTTTTGATACTGCATTGCAGCTGTTGATAAATATACCAGAAGTCACCAGGGCCTGCTTGTACAAAGGCTTCCTAATGCTAAAAGCAGGTAATTACCATGGTAACCAACAATGTAGGCATTACATTGCCATGGCCGTTACAGTCTTGTAATGTTAAGTGGGCTTCTTACATTAGAACCCAGATTGCCTGCAGCATATCAATTAATGAGGGAAAGTCTGTGACTTTAATTTCGATAGTTTGGAGATTTTGCCGAATAGATATTACCATTGATATTTCGTTTTTAAACCAGGATGCTGGAGATTTTGCCAGCGTGGCTTATTTTGTGCTTAAAAATCGCTGTCCAGAGAAAGGTAGCTTGACGATTCAAGAGGTGAATGAATGCCTGGATGGTATAGCCAGGAACAATGCAGCCAAGAACAAGGAAATGGTGCGGAAAAACATCCTCCATCTTCTCAAGAATCTGTCGGCTGTCGAGCAGAAATGGTTGATCCGTATGATTGTGAAAGAGATGAAGATTGGCTTGAGCCAGGCGTCCGTGTTATCTGTCTACCATCCGGATGCAGAGGATTTCTACAATGTCAACAACAACATGGAGAAGGTAAAACATCTGCACTTTTTAAATTAAGGTAGTAAAGGTAATATAGGTTTTCTCTTTCTTTGCTTGCTTGGACATGCATTTAGTTTTGAGTATAAATTGTTTTGGAGTGTTGTATTTCACCTAAAGTTTAGCATTTTTCAAAGTGCATATTTTGCTTGATTCTGATCGATTTACCCACCTCATATGGCACTTAAAAAAGTTGGGGGAAATTTGATACGTATATGTTATCTTACACAGGTGTGTCGTTTGCTACGAGATCTGAAGACCCGTGTTCACGAGATAGGTGTCACAGTTTTCTCCCCTTTCTCGCCCATGTTAGGAGAACGGGGCGCACCTGACAAGGTAGGGCAGCTTTGATAACAGATAATATACAGTCCTACTCCTTAACCCTATACCCCACCCATATCTGTCACCCCCACCCCTCACACACAGCCATAAAAAAAAAGAAAAATATTTTCTTGAAACAGGGCTTTGTAGGAATTTTTCCTTCCAAATTCAGTTTTCACACCAGGCTTATTTATCTGTCTAGATTCCCTTCTCAAAGCCTGTGCACAGGTAGTTCTTATTCTTTTATATTGCAGTCATCCCGTATTCAAGGGCAAATCTGTTCACACATTAGGATAGATATGAAGATCTCCCCACCTGAAGATTTCTGATTTGTTTGTCTTTTACCTGTGATACTTTTTCTGTATGGTTCCTAGAACAGCAGAGATATTCAGGTATATGCAAGCCATGCACTGTACACAAAGTCTGATATGTTTATTTTTACTGTAAACGTTTTTCAACCTCTAAGGCACTTTTTTCTAAATTCAGTGAAATTTGTGCTTACAATTATTATTAAAATGATACTAAAATATTTCTTTTGTGTCACTAATAATGCAAGTTCCGTGAAAGTGTGCAAATGATTTCTTTACAAGCAACAGCTCTCTAAGAATGTTTGAAAATATTAGTTCAGAGGTGGTTGAAGAGGCTGACGAATTAGCATTATTATTATTAGTATTCCCCATTTCCTCAACCTTTTCAGTTATGAAAGGGCAACTTTCAATGTCATATATTCACCTTTTTAAGTTGATTTTGTAGACAAGACTGCCTTGGTTGGGTGTATTTGTCAGGTTGAGAAGCTGATGGAAGGAAAACCCTATTTCATCGAGACCAAGTATGACGGTGAGAGAATGTTATTACATAAGGACGAAGGAGAATACAAGTATTTCTCAAGAAGGTCAGTTTTTATTTGCTGGAACTTTACGAAAATAATCATTTCTGAGCTGAGATATGGGTAGTAAAATTTATATTTCAAAGACATCAATCCTCTGTATGTGTTTGTGAATTATAGAAGCTTGTTCAGAAATGTAGCAGTAAACATTGTATGTTTTCTGACGTACTATTACCATGCTCAGCTCAAAAACGAAAACAATTTCTCTAGTTTGATGTCATGGTTTTTTACAAATGTACTAAACTTTTTATGAACTTATAGTTAAATTTAATTTGGGTGAAGAGGAATTGTGATGATTATGTGCACAATATTATAAATGTTTTTTTTTCTTGAATGTGACAATGAAATAAATAAGTAAATAAATAAATGAAGAAATCAATAAATATGATTGTCTTTTTACAGTGGTAATGATTACACCAGTGTCTTTGGTAGCAATTCATTTGATGGAACTTTCACACCATATATTGTGAACTGCTTCAAGCCAGAAGTGAAAACTTGCATACTTGATGGGGAGATGTTGGGGTATGACGCCGCAACTAAAACATTTGGTGCGTACACTGCCTTCTTCATGTGATAAAAGCGTGTACTGAACACTCTTGTTGTTTTGTGATTTTAACATGGACATCACTTGCATGTGTTTTTAGTTACCGTAATTCTTCAATCTGTTTGCATATTTGCAAGGTGTTTATTTACGTATATTCGGAAGGCATTTTTCTGTGCTAACTGATAAAATTATACTTTTTGTGAAGCCTTAAAACTGGCCAATCTGGCCAATGTAGTTTTGTCTCTAAAATGAAATCAAAAATGTGCATAAATTTCACTGAAAGTTGCTCTTTCATATGCAAAAACGGTGAAGAATTATTGTAGTGATAAATGTGAAAAGACATAACCTCATTATCAAATGAAACTTAATAGTCAACAAGACAAGACAGTAGCATTAAGCCTCTTTGGATCATGTATGCAGCATAAAAGTGGCTTATGCCGTGTAAAGAATATGTGATGAACAAACAGCTTTTTATGTTATACTACAAACTTTAGAATCTCACAAAGTGATGATAGAGGGCCTGCATGGCTTATTTATGCACTCATGACGTCGTGGGTCATATGTAGATCCTGCTGCTCTCACAACTTTTGGAGCCTTGGTGGCAATAAGCGGTCAACAACGCTCGTATTACTGTTTGTGTTGTCTAATGACCACTTGTCTTCCACCATATCTGTATGTTTCATATGGGAATGCTTGTAAGTAAGTTGCCAAAGATCTATGATTTTCTCAAGGCACTCAGGTTTTCTCAAGGCACTCAGGTTTTCTCAGGGCACTCAGGCTTTCTCCACTCTTGAAACTTATGACCAGCATGTAAGTGACAAATTTGTTTGGCACAACAATGAATCCAAGAAATAAATCAATAAATTATCAGTATAACTGCTAAGGTTGTCGTGTCTTATTGTCAGTCTTCTATTACACGTATATTTGGACACACCTATCAGTTCTCAAGTCTTATCTATGCTTTCAGGCTCTGATATGTTATCGCCATGAGAAACTGACAGTATGACATTCATTCATTCATTCCTGCAGCTATTCATTAATGCATTCGTTCATGCATTCGCCCATCTTACCCTCCAGGTACAAAAGGTGAGAGGTTTGACATCAAATCAGCAGCTGAGTCTGGCACCTATCAGCCATGTCTGCATGTATTTGACATCCTCCTGTTTAATGGCAAGGTCCTGACTAATCTGCCCCTGAGGGAGAGGGTCAAGTACCTGGAGCGGGTGTTCAACCCTGCGGAGGGGAGACTACTCATCAGCCAGGTGAAGGAGGGACGCACCAAGTGAGTAGAGTGATCGGAAAATGGGTACTTTAATTCCTCAACCTTTTCGCATATGAAAGAGCAGCTTTAAGTGCAATTTATGCACATTTTTAATTTGATTTTGTAGACAAAACTACATTGGTTGAGTAGGCCAAATAATGTTATTTTGTCAGTCTACACAGATTAATGCCTTCGAAATATGCTTGAATAAACTACTTGCAAACATGTGAAAAAGTTGAAGAGTTTATACAGTTTGGTAAATGTTTTGTTTGAAGGAATGCCTTACTGAGGCAGTTCATAGGTATAAATTAATGTAAGTTTGTCAAGAGCAACATATGTCTAATTTAAAAATCATTTTTGTGTCTAATTTTTATTGACTTGTTTCTGTGTAGATACACCTCTCCGTCATTACAGTGGTGTTGTTTGGCAAAAAATCAATTGCACAATATGAACTTTGTAAGCCGCCGATAGCTGGTGATGCAGAAATAATATCCTACATGAGACAAAATACTCTGGTTTTCATTGGACAACATCAGTCATGTGTGGGACATGTATATTCCTGCATGCTCAGCTGATGCCATTTACATGACATCTTCTGAATATGCTATCTTCCGTTTGTTTGGTTGTGAAACAGTGATGTTGCCGAAGGTAAATGTATTTGCGGATACATCAGTCGTCTGAGCTGAAGTGATGTTTTTTGTTTTTTTTTTAAATTAAATATACAGCATAGAACAAGAATCAAATAAATAAATCTTTTGCAGGATGAACTGGGGCCTCCATGGCTGAGGGGGTTTGCACTGCAGAACGGTGCTCTAACCCAGAAGCCTCTTCCTAATACAGTGGCTTTGAGTTCAAGCCCAGCTCATACTGGCTTCCTCTGAGTGTGTGCGTGGAAAGGTCTCCCAGCAGTCTGAGGATAGTCATGGGTTTCTCCCCAAGCTCTGCCCGGTTTCCTCCCAGCATAATGGTTTTTTTTTTTAACTCAGACTTTTGAAAGTATATTCACAGGTTTGCAACAATGGCTGAAAGGATTAGTGTACAGATTTATTATTTATTCATAATTAGCTACCCCAGTATGTTAAATTGATTGTAAAAAAAATGTTGAAAAAAAGGTACATTAATCTGAGTAATATGGCTCTTAAAATCACTAGATAATTAGGCTGGTTTTATGCATTTTTCCGGCTAACACCTGTTAGTCTCCGCCGAGTTACATCATACAAGTCAAACCTTTACAAACTGTCAGAGCTTCACCATTTAGTTCGGTGTTAAAAAAGCTACAAGAGTAACAACAAGCTTGTCACATTTTTCCGTTCTGCATACGGCTGTAAACAGAGGTGGTTGAAGAACCCTGGAGCTAGTTTTTCAAGTTTCTGGATGATTTGACTCTCACGGAGGCGTGGATTCACTGCACAAGATGGAGAGATTTTGTGAGCACCGAAAACGGCCGTTTCGGCTCTTGTCAGTACATAGCTGAAAGCTACGAGAGAAATACAGCTGAATTTCTACAACAACACCTGCATACAGTGGTTATAACATACTTTTAACTGAACTGAAAACTGATTGGGGCTAAATTTGTGTACACTAACCGCAATGTCCACATTGTACATGTATTTATATTGTACACGAGCGTATGCCCCTATAGACATAAGCTATTTGGAATGCCAAAAATAACATGTTTAGTAGAATTGTTGTTGTCGTTGAATACAGGTATGAATTTAGAATCCCTCGGAAAATAGGGGGATATTTATTGTGAAGTAGACAGAGGGTGAAAACAGTCTATTGTTTTTGGTGGATTTAAAGCCATTATTACTTTTCTCTGAAGTCTTCCCGGTAATATACTGTTTAAACAGATTATAATCTTTATTAATTTGGACCAGTAAAATAATCTGGACACTGATACTTTAATGAAAAATTTGGGGCACATTGTGAACATGTTATATTAAATAAGGGAGAGCTGTATATGGAAGGCCATGAGCTGAGTGTGTTGTCTCCCCTTGTTCAGCCAGGACTGTGTAGATGCACTGAATGAGGCTATAGACAGTCGTGAGGAGGGCATCATGGTGAAGAACCCTGACACCGTGTACCGGCCCAACACCAGGAAGGGCGGCTGGTTCAAGATCAAGCCCGAATACATCAGCGGACTGATGGATGAACTGGACGTGCTGATCGTGGGAGGGTACTTTGGGGTGGGGCATCGGGGTGGGATGATGTCACACTTTCTGTGTGGAGTGGCTGTGCCTCCAGAGGATGGGGGAGAGCCTCAGGTCTTCTACTCCTTCTGCAAGGTAAAGGCGTCGCTCTCTCTCTCTCTCTCTCTCTGTCAGAACTATGGATTTTAAGAAATACATGTGTTGTACCTGTATTATTTATAGCATTAAAATGATTCTAAAATTTGGAAACTTTATAAAACGACCTACATCATAAATTTTAGGAACTTTAATACTAGGTTTTGAACAGTAGGAGATAGGCTGATATTTTATGAAAGGTAATTATATGGGCAATTTTAAAATAATAATAAAAGTTCAGTTGGTGGGTCTGCTGATCAAGTTTTTACCGAAAATCACTGGCATAGTTGTTTTAAAGTTACCTAAAATGAAATAAAGAATTTCTGTGCCTCACATGAAAGACAAGGAAAAACTGTGTTCAGAAATACTCTATATTATTTTTTGATATTTTTTTTCCTTATTAAGAAATGGCACAAAGGAACTCTCAGGTGGTTTCTTGAGACCATTTTCCAAATGTTTGTCACATTATTTTGTGCACCTGGAAACCATTAAACTTCTTTGAATGATTGTAACAAACTTCATCATAGATTGTTCCACAGAAATTAACTAATCAAACAATGAAAAATAGTTTCGGGGACAGTTTTACCTTCATACATATAGGAAAAAAATACTATAATTCTTCAACACTTTATTTAAGCATATTCTGAGGGCATTATTCTGTGTAGATTGGTAAAATTATACCTTCTGTGAATCCCAGAACTTAACCAATGTAGTTTGCCTCCAACATCAAATTGAAGAATATGGCATAAAACACCATTAAAATAAATAAATCAGTAAATTGAAGAAAAGGCTCATTGCACTGCAGCTTGATCTTTCATGTGTGAAAAGGTTGAGGTAATAATTTTGTTCACATGCCTTCAGGTTGGCTCTGGCTATAGTAAGAAGGAGCTGAGCGAATACAACAGGCGGATGGTGGACCACTGGCAGGTGTATGACAAAAAGAACCCACCATCTGCCCTTGTGCTTGCCGCGGGCTTTAAGGAGAAGCCTGACGCCTGGATAGAGCCCTCAAAGTCTTTTATATTACAGGTAATCCTGTGTTCTGGATGTAGATACCAGCACACTGGCAGTTCTGATTGTTTGGTTTATTACCTACCTGGCACATCTCCAACATAAATGCAAATATATGCATTCATAGTGGCAAAAATGATTTGAAATGAGTCAGTCGTTGAAATGGTGTTTTTTTCATTGTCGTTATGATGTTGAACTTGTTCTGATTCATGGCTCACAGAAAACTTCTGCAATTATTGTTAAGAAAGCAATCATTGTTAATATGCATTAATGATGAGTCAGAAGTCAATCATTGTAAATATGCATTAATGATGAGTCAAAAGTCAATCATTGTAAATATGCATAAATGATGAGTCAGAAGTCAATCATTGTAAATATGCAGTAATGATGAGTCAAAAGTCAATGCAGTGCCCGCAATGTTAAGATCAGCATTAACGTCATGAAATCATCAAAAGTACAAAGGTGATATCCCTTGGTACATTGGACTAGTAGTTGTCCATTGCCTGTCATCAAATATGTCGATAGTTTCATTTACAACATTCAGGGACATTTTCATGTGTTTATTGAGTGAACAGGAAGTACAGATGTTTATTGTGAAGAAAGAAAGAAATAATAATGGCTGCATCTGAAAACAATGTATTGTTAATTACCTAAATTTTCGTCCAAAATAATGCATTGTTAGAGGCAAATTAATGCCATAAAATATTGCTTTTGGTGCTTACAGCAAAATTTTACACAAGGATATCCCATCTACTGTCCCCCCGAAAAATCTAAAATCAATAGAATTCTCAAAGTAAGGCAAGGTGCGCAGCTTAGTCCTGAGTGAAAGTTTAAGTCATGTTAACACCATGTGTGTTTTCCCTATTATTTGTAGATCAAGGCAGCCGAAATTATTGAGAGTGACCGTTTTAAAACAGGTTGCACCCTGCGGTTCCCCAGGGTGGAGAAGATTCGTGATGATAAGCTATGGTCAGAGTGCATGACAACACTGGATATCGATGACCTCAAACAGGTTAGAGCAATGTTTTCATGCATAGGGAGTGGGCAGAGGTCTAGGGGTTAGAGGGTGGCACTTGCCATTCAGATGCTAAAACCCATGAGGACTCAAAACCAACCTTGGACAGCAATATATACAGGTAGATCCCTCTGCTTTCCTTTTGGGGCCAGGGTGACGATAAGTGACGGGAAAACTCATCAGTACATTTCCTTATGCCACTAAATGTTGCTTTAATCTCTAACCTATTGTGGTACATATACTATAAGATTTTTCTTCATTTATTTTCGTGATTTGTATGAAGACATCCTACTGGAAAAAAGGAACTTTCAGCAACCAAAGCTATAATTCATGGCATTTGGAGTAAAATGTTAGCTCATTTAACATGTCAATAAGATCTTTGCTGGATGCAATGATTTGTTGTCGTGGTTATAGAAGTCTGGTGGGAAGTTGTCTGGGAAAAGACTGGAGCTTGGTGACCAGGAGGAGGTGCCTGTCAAGAAGAGGAGGAAGGTCGTGTCCCGGGTCGTCAAGCCGACCATTGGGTCGCAGTTCAGAAAGGCCGATGTCTCAGGTGTGCAGAAGGTGAGCTGCAGCTGTAGGTGCAATGTCAGTGCATATGCACTATACTTCCATCCACAGGGTACCCTCCACTCTTGCTGCTTGTGGCACCCTGGCCATTTTTGCCATCTAACATTCATTGAAGGCTACTTATCTTTCACAAGAATGGTGTAGGCAGTTATTTGTATGTGGGAAAGTAATTTTTTGGTTCGTTTTTGATCATTATAAACTTGGCAGGTTCTATCAGTACTTCTTTTGTTATAACTCTATCCAGCAAGGTACTTCAGGTTTGTAGTACCCCTTGTTCAAATTTGTAGTGATGACAAGGCTGACACAGCCAGCTGTGTTAAATTTGTTGAAATACACAATGGAAACAGGTTGAGAGTGCTTTACATGAATCTCCCAACAGTTACAGATATTGATGTTACAAACACATTTGCATATCATCTGTTGATGTAGTACATATGGGATTGATGGTGATGATGATCATTTCTGTTGTTTTAGGCGGTCCCGTCTCCTTGACGTGTTACAATGTAATATCTTGTTTGTATTTTTCAGATTTCAGAGATTTTTGCTGGTAAAGAGTTCTGTATCATCAATGGGCCATCAAGATTTCCAAAGCCAGAGCTAGAGAAGAAAGTGGTGGAGTTTGGAGGATCAGTGGTTCAAAACCCAGGTGTATATACATGTGTATACAATCACTGGAGGTAGAGCCTTTCTGGCCAAGTGTTGTAGGGTGAAGCGTGTGGGTACATGTATTAATAAGGCCCCACTAGATTTGGTTGTGACTTGACACAGAGAAGCTTGTCAGGTTGTTAGTTGTCCAGAACTTCTGGTATCATTTCAAGGGTTTCATGTACTCCTGAACATGTATTTTGCTTGGCAAAATTTTAGGTGTAAAACGGGAATTGGGAGTGGTATTTTTGTTGACAGTTTTGTTTGTACCAAAACATTTTGAAAGAAATTAATAAAAGATTAATATCATGCTAGTCATCTACACATACTTATATTTCCTGTTATCTGTCTGTACAAATAGGTTCTGATACGTTTTGTGTGCTTGCGGAAAAAGTGGCCATCCGTGTGAAAAATCTTATCAGCCGGAATATTTATGACATTGTCAGGGTAGATTGGTTCCTGCGATGTGTGGAGAGTTCCAAGTGGATTCCATGGTTTGTATGAAGATATTACTCAAGGACTGTTCTGTTAACTGAACATGTCCACTGTAATCATAACTGAGACTCCAGATTTAATGACTTTTTATTACATACATTATGACTGTAAGAATTTTTTTGATCATTTGTTGTTTTTGATACATGTACATGTATCACAGTATGAGTTTGTCTTTATTTGTTTTTCTCCAGATTAAATTAAATTTAGTTAACTAACGGGGCCTAAGCTTGCCCAGAAAATTTAATTTCATGTGAATTATTTGCTTCAATGGATATTTTTGAGTACAGCATAAAACACCAATCAAATCAAATCAAATATTTCAATATTTGCTGCAGTGGTGTCTGTGGTTGATATGTGATACAGTGTTGAGAATATAGGACAGTCTTAGATCTTGGCTGTGATTGGTTGATTTGTCCAGGTCTCCATCTGACATGCTACACACATCCCCAAAGACAGAAGCCAGGCTGAAGCTGGACTATGATGAGTTTGGGGACAGCTACACAGAGGGAACCACCTGCGGACAGCTGCAAGCAGTGTTTGACAAGATGAAACCGCAACAGGTAGGAACACTGCATATGACAATAGCTAAAATTTGGTCAGAGAATAAATGAGATTTCTGCTTTTTACACCCTACTCCACTCCTGTCCTCTCCCAAAACACACATTTTGCAGAGCTTTTAGCATCTGTGCCTAAAATGAGTTAGATGTGACACGTGTGTTAGGACAACACATTACAGATTGATAAACTTTTAATTAAAATATTCTCCAGATTATGTGTTAAATATTAAAGTAATAGGTTAAACCTTCTCTCTGTTAGCCTTCTAGTTATATTCTATATTTGACATCATCCTCAGTGTTTCTTGCTGAGCAATAATGCTGATGACATAACAACAAACCCCAAACATTGCTTTTTTTCTGTTTCTGTTTTATCTAGGATTTCTGTCCTTTGACTACTGAGGACATCGCTGAAGTAGAGGACAGATATTTCCCTGATGACTCCCCATATGGTCTGTTCAGAACATGCAGGTAACTAGGAAAGTCTTTGATGTATAACCATTGGTGGCTTGCTTTTCAATAACCAGCTTTTGACCAAAGTTCAAAATTGGTTGAAGTGAGGTTGACTATGCTGACTATGTGTTTATGTTGTTTATGAACAAGTTGTTGTTTCCTCATCCATTTGTTATGGGTGAGTCATGTCTACGTGGTTAAAATAACTCTCCTTTTCAATCCCATCTTTGGGCAAGACATTTTAACATTACACTACATTCAATATTTTCTAGGTCTTTTGATTGTCAAAAATGACTTTAAACTCTGAGCACCTGCCATCATTACAGGCCATTCTCTCAGCGCCATTCATTACAGCCCCTTAATTACATGGAATCCATAACAGGGCATTCATTACATGGAATCCATTACGGGGCATTCATTACAACCCATTCATTACAAGCCATCCATTACAGGGCATTTATTACAAGCCATCCATTACAGGGCATTCATTACAAGCCATACATTACAGGGCATTCATTACAAGCCACCCATTACAGGGCATTCATTACAAGCCATACATTACAGGGTATTCATTACAAGCCATCCATTACAGGGCATTCATTACAAGCCATCCATTACAGGGCATTCATTACATATCATTTTCTCAAGGTTTTCATTGTTATGTTCCATCACTAGCTCATTCAGCTAATGTGTTGTTTCTTCCCTCACAGGCCCATTCAGCTAAAGTGTTGTTTGTTCATCACCAGCTCATCCAGCTAAAGTGTTGTTTGTTCCCTCACCAGCTAATCCAGCTAAAGTGTTGTTTGTTCTCTCACTAGCTTATCCAGCTAAAGTGTTGTTTATCCTCACTAGCTCATCCAGCTAAAGTGTTCTTCACAGCAACTGACTGGCTCTTGACCAGTGGAGATGCAGGTTCGAATTTAGCTCTTACTGATGTGGCTGATAATTTAACTGAAATTTTTTTGGAAGAGAGGTGAAAACTTTTAATGGGGAATTTTTACGAAGTCATGGGATGCGACGTGTAAGAGAAAACGCCAACATTTATGTCATGGCAATCGTACCCCATGGTTAAATGATTAAAACCCAAAACACATTTCGGGTGACAGAGGAAACAGCTGTGTCCTCAGATTAAATATGTCTGATTGGTTAAAACTTATAATATGGCGGTGCTTTCAATTGTCTCAATGTGCGCAATTTTACTTACTTTGATCCGCAGTATTACGGTTGTGCTACGTTACAAAAACAAAATGTTGTGCTTTTTAAACTTTCTGTGGGATATTTATTTATATATTTATTTGATTGGTGTTTTACGCTGTACTCAAGAATACTTCACTTATACGACAGCAGCCATCATTATGGTGGGAGGAAACCGGGCAGAGCCCGAATGAAACCCACGACCATCTGCAGGTTGCTGGCAGACCTTTCCACGTACGGCCAGAGAGGAAGCCAGGATGAGCTGGACTTGAACTCACAGCGACTGCATGGGTGATTCTGTGGGATAACTTTATTCATGTTTGTGTGCATTTGGTCTTGTGTTGCATCTTCTTTCAAGTCAGTAGAAAAATGCGTTTTTGCAGAAATGTTTCCCCTTAGGAAGGCATGATTTACGCACTTTCCATTTAACAACTGAAAGCTACGAGAGGAATGCGGCTGAATTTTCACAACGTCACCAGCACACGATAGTTACAACTACACAACTACAAGCCCCTATAGGCATAGGCTATTCAGAATTACACAATGACGTGTACTGGTAGTTGTCATAGTTGTGGGTATAAATTTAGAATCTCTCAAGGGAACAGAATGATATTTATTGTGAAGCGAGCAAAGGGAAAGAATAGTATATAAATATCAAATCTTAATATATACCTATACACATGTGAAATGTACAGTGTAACACAGGGTAATGCTCTAGCTTACCAGTCCATGTTGCCAGTGCAATTGGAAATGCCTGGACAAGGATCAGATTCAACATCTGAAAACTCGGGATCTGAGGTCTGACGAGAGATGTCAGTGTCATAAATCGGAACTTCAACGCTGTCTACTATGGGTTCAGTTTGATATGGGAGTATTTTTTTGCTTTTGTAGCTAGAATCCATCTCGAAAATGACATCCTTTTGATTCGAATTGCTATATAATTTAGGCCGGCTGGACTTGGGTTGGCCAGCTATGGCGTCACCCGCTGAGCTGTAGTCATTTTATTCCTGTTTTACTGTATGTTTTGTGTTTTTCTCAGGGTTTACCTGGATTCTCACCTGGTTGTTGGAGACCCCAGCACGCACCTTAAAGACTGTCACCTAGACTTGCTGGCTCTTGAACTCAGGTTTTTTGGAGCGACATTGACAGAAACTCTGGAAGAAAATGTGTCTCATGTCCTTGTTGATGAAAGGTAATCAAAGTTGTTTAGTGCTTCAAATAGGTTTTTTAACCTGCGAATTGTTGTGGCTCTGCTCGGTTTCCTCCTTCCATAATGATGGCCGCCATCATATAAGTGAAATATTCTTGAGTACCTTGCATGAATATCTTATCAAATAAATAAATAAATCCAAATTTTGTTTTTTGCTTTTTACTTTTTACTTTTTTTTTTATTAATTCTTTTGTCAAGTATTGCTAAGATGCATTTTTGTCCGTCCATTCTTTATGATGATGTCTCTTAAATGAATTAACAAGGAATCATCAGACCTTTATTGTACATGGATAGTGTTTCTAAGGATTGGCGGGAGGCCTATGTAAATATTTCAAACTGAATTTACACAGTTATGCCCCTTCTCAGTTTCCTCTTCTCTCTTTGAGGACAAACAAAATTATCAACCTTTATAAATAAGACTCAGTTAAGGAGTGATAAACTCCTGTTTCTTTTTCATGACCTAAACTTAATAACACACTTATTGAATTTGGGAATGCTGTCAAAAATTGTATAATCTTAAATAATGAAGATACTGTTAGACATTTGTTGTTTACCTATCTGCAGTCAAACCGTTAACTATTTACTGCTCTTCAGAGTGATGACTTCACCCAGTGTTCTTTATAATGTGTGAAATATATCAGATTCTATTCAAACCATTGCTAAACAGCATAGAAGTGGATGAAATAAAAAAATACCTCATAGCCTACTTGTACGTGTCTGAAATCATTACTGTTCGCATGACAGTAAAGACCTGGACTCAGTTTGTGGTCATCAATTTTATCTTGAGATTTTAAAAAAAAAAAGAGTGAACAACCAAACATTTTGACCTCTTTTTTTATGTACTGATAATCTGTCATCAATTCTTGTGCACCTTTTTTGCCTGTTTTCAGTGATTTATCTCGTCTGGATGACCTGAAGAAACGCAGACGAGCGAGGACTCGCAAGTTTTATATTGTGACGGAGGAGTGGGTGCGACAGTGTATCGAGGAAGGGGAGTTGTGCAAAGAGAGAGACTACGAACCAGTTCTACCTTGAGGCAACTTTGGGCACAAAACATATTTCTTTTTAAGTGTGTAACTCAAGCTGTTACTAAATAATATAAAATATTATTATTGTTTTTTAAAGTACTACTTGGTAGTAGAATTTTGAACCACACAATCACAGATAAAATGTTATTTCAGTCACGAGTTAAAAAAAAAAAAAAAGTTTGAATGTGATGTTTGAATGGTGATCCATGTACATGCAATTTTAAAATCATTTTAAATTGGATTCATTTGTGTAGTTTATTTAAGGACTGACATCATAAAAAAGAAATCAAATCTTCTGTACCAATCATCAGTGAATACTGAGCACCATTTCTTGAATATTTGCTGCTGTTATTTTAGTCATAACATTTCATGGGACATGACACATGTTGTTGGTTGTCATTGGTGAGGAGTGCATTCTTAGAACAGCTGGTTACCTCCCTTGAATAACCAAATAACTCTCCTTGCTGTCACAGTTCTTCAATACTGCCTGCTGCAACAGTTTTTTTACAAATATTTTAGCTCAGAGTCGTTTTACATTTTATCCAATATTACATCTTATTTTAGTCTTTAACATCAATCAAATATCATGTCTGCTGAAATTTTTAAATCAAATGCTGGTTGATATCTGTGATATTTGTTCCATGGACTGCCCATCCATTGTTTTATCAGTTATACAATCAGGCTTATTTAGTTACACGGGACATTGTATGAATAGTAAAAGCAGAATCTGAAAGATTTTAGTTTTAAAAGTATGAAAAGTATTTAGAACAGGTTACTAAGTCATAATTGTCATTTTCATAGTTGTACACTTTCTTAGTTTTTTTTTATAGCAATTTTCAATCATCAGTGTCATTTTTTTTTCTATAAAACATGCATGTAATATTTGGACAGGATAATCTGCCTACAGTTTTAGAAGTCAAAGGCTCAAAAATACACTCAGATGTAAGCCTGCGTCAACTTTTGACTGGAATAAAGTTCCATTTGAAAGTTACTGGTGTTTACATGTATTTTATTTATTTGATTGGTGTTTTACGCCATACTCAAGAATATTTCACTTATATGACGGTGGCCAGCATTATGTGGGGAGCAAACCTGAGAGAGCTCAAATAAAAGCTACGACCATCCTCAGGTTGCTGGCAGACCTTCCCACATATGAAGAGAGGAAGCCAGCATGAGCTGGACTTGAACTCACAGAATGAACCGAGCCACAGAGGACTCTGTTTACATGTAGATTAGCCTATTTCTTCAAGCTTTTCAACCTCCTCTGCAACCAGTATTTTGCAACATTCTGAGAGAACTATGGGGAGTAGAGAAGTAATGTGCATAGTTTTATGAAGCTTGCATCTTTAAGAACACGAACAAATCTGTTTCAGGGACATTTTTACAATATTGATATGCATAAATTCCTCTGGAAAAAGTGCTTTGTGGTTGAAAAGATTTACAGTATGTGTAGCATCACACGGTGCAAATAAGTGGTCAATTCTGTCATTGTTTTCATACTTCAAATACTTTCTTCATCTTAATGGATTCATAGAAAGTAAAATGGAAATCAAAGATCTACGCTGTTTAGGTCTGCGGGCTTAGCATAATGACATACAACCGACGACCGAATACTGCAACATGTACGACTTTAATTGACTGGTGTACTCGCCACTTCATCAAGTGCCCTTGGGTCACAATGAAATTGTGGATCTAGATCATGCACATGGACATATCCATAACATACACTGTGGGTGAAATGAAGAAAAGTAGGCCACGGAATATTTTTTCCTTTTTATGGGATATATTTTACATCTCTTCATTGCTGCGCTGTTTTATTCATATTTTCCATTAATGGTGGGAAATGGTATTCACAGTGATTGTATTCAGCAGAATGAACATGGTGCCCCCACTCAAACTCATTCCTCACAGATTTGCCTTGACAGTTATCACCACTGACGTCCCCACACCCCTCACCTCTCACCTAAGCCTTATTAATTTCCAAACTGACCACTGGGCCTGAGGAAGATTATGGTTTAATTTAAAAGAAGAAGAAGTTTTATTATGGTTTTATGTGTTAGGACACATCTTAAGCTGCATATTTAGAAAATTACTTTCATATTTATATATTTGATTGGTGCTTTACACCAGACTCAAGAATATTTCACTTATACAAAAGCAACCAGCATTAAGGTGAGAGCTAACGGGGAGAGCCTGGAGGAAACCCACAACATCCACAGACTGCTGGAAGAACTTCCCTTAGACAGCTGGAAAGGAAGCTAGCATGAGCTGGAGTTGAACTTACAATGACCACATTGGTGAGAGGCTCCTGGGTCATTCCACCGCACGCTAACCGCCTTGGCTACAGAGAACCCATATTTAGAATAAATAAAAACCATATTTCATGAATCTTTTAACAGTTGAAGCAAAAAGTGTAGGTTACATGTACATTGGTCAGCATATGCGAAAGTCTGCAAATATTTTTAGAACTGTCTAATTGAAAGTTTCTGTGCATAGACTGTTTGTACATAATATATGGATAGGCTTGTAAAAAGTTGAAATATACAGATGTAACACCCCTGGTATTTGTTCCATTCTCATTTAGGTGACATCAGTTTTATTTTGTGTTTTACAGGCGAGTTGTCACTAAAATACCTACAAATATAATAAAAATAAAATTGAAAACCCATCTTATTTTGTTCAGTCTCAGTGTTTTTTTTTTATGATTTTCCTCTTTTTTTTTTTTTTCTTTTTTTTTTTCTCAAGGCTTTCTTATCACATTAATACGTTTTCAACAGCACAAATGGCTAGGGCACTTCACATTTCCTGCAAATTAGAGGATTTTTTTCGTTTTTATTTTTATACCCTCCGATGACACTGGAAAAAGTTCATTCTACTTGTCAAACAAAACTTTAAATTGGTGTGGCCTTACTGACTTTTTTTAAAGCCTGGTTTTGGTATATAAGTGACAAATTATGCATCAAACTGCATTTGAATTTTATTTATTTATTTCATTGGTGTTTTATGCTGTACTCAAGAATATTTCACTTTTACGCTGGTGAGCAGCAATATGGTGGGAGAAGACTCCAGTGAGGCAGCACTGTAAATGTTTTGGCACAGGAAGACACTGTTGTGCTATAATAATTGATATAACTGAAAAAGACATTAACTCTCTGCAAAAGAACAAACAAATGTGATGAGCCAAGTCTGCATTTCAGAAGTCTCGCGAGTTCATGCAAATATTGACGGGACAAACTAATGGGAGCTTTTAAGGTACTTGCTAGACTGAACATACATCTTGCCAGGTCTGAGCCGGTAGCAGCTCCCGTAAAATCACATATTTTAGCAGCAGTATGCGTGAGAGCCCCCACCCTGTCTCGCCCAAACCTGCGTGAACTGGTGAGACTCCTGAAATGCTGAATCGGCTTATAGAAAGGGATCGCTTGAAAACTTCAGGGCCCAGTTGTTCAAAAGAGTATTAGCTAAACGGGTATACTTTATCTTCAACGTTTTAGCCAAACCCTGCAGTATAACAGCATCAGTTTTAGTTCATACTTGATATAATGTTACAAATTTTTTTAAGGTCAAGTGCAAAATTAAAGACTTGGCTTAAAGTTAAAATCGGTATTAAGTCTTAAACCAGTTTTGAACAACTACGCCCACTGGTACTGTGTGCAAACAAGAGAAGACTACTCCGCTTTAAATATTCCCGCTTGGAAAGAATCGCCTCCCTTGGATTGCCTCATTTCCTCGTTGATCAGACTTGACGACGCAGTGATAACGAAACCGCGTGGACAGAGCTCACGAGTGAATGTCAAACAAATCTGGTCGACCAACGATGAAATCTGTCAAGAAACGTGTTTAGTGAGCAGTTAGTTTGTGTCTGGCAACTATCACAGGGGTGTCTTATCCGGTTTGTGGTAAAAACATGGCAACTGCTGTTTATTTTTCTGGACGATCGTGTTTGCAACGTTTTTTATCGCACAGAACTTGTAACACCAGCATTACTTGTGCAAGACTTGTAAGAAGAAAAAGTGCCTGTCAAACGACACAAACTGTTAGAATTTATCACCGTCCTTGCAACTTTGAAAACTATCGGCCCTACCTTCAAAGACGTTCGTATTCATCTCTTGTCTCGAAAACATGCCCAGTTTTTTGTCATCTTCGAAACCCCAGAGCACCTTGTGTTGGGGGATTGTGTATAGGCTTCCCTGGGGACAGAACGCAGAGGTTTCGTCCCTTCCGCACCACCCCACGGGCATACATTCCTCCCTTCATCTGGGTATTTCTGCAACCAGTTGCCAAGTTAACGGCTTTACTCACAGGCCGGTAAGATCATATAGGTTATGAATTGAGCTGATTTTATATTATCATGAGAAAAAGTTTTAACTTGACATTTAATACGCTTTAATATTGTCTTATCTTTAATTCGTCAATCAAATAAATACATAAAAAAAATAATAAATTCTTCAGGGACTTAATGCTAAAGGTCAGTGATTTACCCTGGTTTCGTCCATCTATAAAGTTGACTTATATATTAGTTTAAAAAATTTTGAGTATGGTGTGAAACAAAAAGTGAAAGAAATCGATAAATATATCTTGTCATGTGTCACCTGCCATCATGGTTACTGTACTGGTGGCTACAGTGAACAGTAGACTAAATGTAATTCACAGCGGGTGCTGGTTAATTCTCAAGAGGGAAGCCAATGGAAAGAAAGCAGTTCTCTTCGTCAAGCTCACTACATTTATGACATAAATATACATAAAATATAACTTTTTATGGGGCCAGTGGGCTTGGAGTGATTAATGAATGGGAACTGATGGCATCATTGACTCTCTACAGTGTCACTATAGCTCCATTAAGTCTAACCTATAGAGTACATATAACTGAATTCATATATTTCTGTTCAAGAATAGTTTAAAAAGTTTAATTTATTCTGTATTTTTCTTTAACTCTAGTTTTATCCTAATTAAAAAGCAGAAATGCAAGTTTTGCCTTAGTCTAGGTTGAAGTTAATTCTACATATGTGTTCACAATACTCATATGTGTTTACAATACACTTTTTGAACAGCCAAGTTGTTTCCAAAGCAAACATTTATGTGCAGTGGCCAAACTAGCCTAGCTGACCAAATGTATAGGCCCTACAGACATATAACACATCGATCATCGCCATTCAAGCTGAAGCCTCTGTAGTCTCTCGCTCATTCAGGTACATGTGTACTTATGAGATCTCCATGTACATTGACAAAAAATGCAAGAAATGATCAAATGTACTGAGATTAGTGTATGTATCCGTAGCTTTGACACGATACCTGTTTTCAGTAACTGTTTTTGCTCGTTTTTTTTAGTTCGTCCCAATTTGCTCGTTTGAAATTCATAGTAATATTAATAATATATGGTGTTCAATTGATTCATTGAATATTTTATTTACACTTGGCTAAGTACACCAACAGAATATTTGATTTCATAATGTCACTTTTGTTTCCCCAGATCTTTTCGGAAATGGCACAAAATGCTACCAGAACACAAGAAAATCTTAACGTGGGCTAATGTCAGAAAGCACTGGTACTGGCTGGTGTTTGCTGGTCTGGCGTGCTCGGGGTTGATATATGCCTACTACCTGAGTCATCTACAGGAAACACCAGTCACGCACAGAATCCGCTTCATTGTTGTCACCGATGAACAGTTCATCAAAATAGCACAGCACCAAGCAGAGACAGTGAGATTTCCATTTAGTTAAAGCATGTTACTAAATAAAGTATTTCAAATGCGTTGAATGACCGTTAATTTTGCCCATGATGAAACTGGAAAATCTGCCTGTTTCAGTGAGTTTTCTTAATCTTAGAATGGTGTTTTGAAGGTACGGTGACGCCTTAGTGGAAAAACCTAAGTTCCAGCATCAAAAGTAATATTGTATAACATTTGTTTGCCTCCAGAAATGCTTTTTTTTTTACCTGCATTTTAAATCATTTGCAATATTTTAGAAATCTTTGATAACAGTTTGTGCAGAAGTATGCTGATATATGCTTGCCAACCTCGCACCCATATTACAAAAGCGTTGTGGAGATCACCAGGCGATTGGTGTCCAGCAACCATGATTTCCCGCGGATCAAGGAGCGCACGTGGACCGTCAACATCGTGGATGATCCGGAGAGAAATGCATTTGTGTTACCTGTAAGTATAAAACCACACCCATAGCGCCTGTAAGTATAGAACTACGTCCATGTTTTCAAATCAGAATGCATTGTTGTTAGTTGTAAGTCTATAGGACCACATCCATGTGTTTAAATCAGAATGCATTGTTGTTACTTGTAAGTCTATAGGACCACATCCATATCCATGTGTTTAAATCAGAATGCATTGTTGTTACTTGTAAGTCTATAGGACCACATCCATATCCATGTGTTTAAATCAGAATGCATTGTTGTTACTTGTAAGTCTATAGGACCACATCCATGTTTTCAAATCAGAATGCATTGTTGTTAGTTGTAAGTCTATAGGACCACATCCATGTGTTTAAATCAGAATGCATTGTTGTTACTTGTAAGTCTATAGGACCACATCCATGTGTTTAAATCAGAATGCATTGTTGTTACTTGTAAGCCTATAGAACCACATCCATGTGTTTAAATCAGAATGCGTTTGTGTTACCTGTAAGTATGGAACCACATCCATTTGTTTAAATCAGAGTGTGTTTGTGTTACCTGTGAGCACTGAACCACACCCATATGTTTAAATTAGAATGCGTTTGTGTTACCTGTAAGTATAGGACCACACCCATGTGTTTAAATCTGAATATGTTTGTGTAACCTTAAGTACAGAACCACACTTGTGTATTTAAATCAGAGATCATGTATGAACAACACTCAAACATGCTTCCTTATTAGTGGGCACTTGCTGGTCAAATGAGCTAATGGTTACTATGAAAAAGGTCTGTGAGGTTTGCAGATTCAAACCCAGTCTCTAGTACTTTGTCTTGGCTTTATATCCAGAGGTGTGTCAGGTACAGACTCTTTGTAAACAATGTAAGCGCTGTAGATTTTTGCTCTGACAGACAGGTCACATTTTCGTGTTCACGGGCCTGATAAAGACGACAGATAATGAAGATCAGCTGGCCGCTGTGATCGGACATGAGCTGGCCCATGCTCTTCTCTCACACGCTGTAAGTCGTCATGTCCTTCTGTGACGTACGGGATGGTGTGCTTTGTTCTTGTGTAATGTATGTGTAGGAGCAACATTATCTCTAAAAAAACTACTTTAAACATTCTTTGTTATCACATACCTTATCACATTTTTCTTTCATGTGACTTCACAGTGCATTCAAAATTATTTTGACGTGCTTAGTGGCTGTTCAAAATTCTTCTATTTTAATTCCTCAACAATTTTCTCATATGAAAGAGCAACTTTCAGTTTCAGGGCTTCACAAAAAGTATGATTTTATCAGCTCACACAGAATAATACCTTCAGAATATGCTTGAATAAACACCTTGTAAACATGCAAAATGGTTGAAGAATTACAGTAGTAGTTTACAGTCTAAAATCTTAGCCAGATGTCTAATGTTGATGACTATTTAGCCATTCAGAGCAGAAAACAACTATGTATCTAGATTGAGTGCAGTGGTTTCTTGTGCAATTTGACATAATGATAGCAGCTCACTAAGTTTTGTAAATGATTTCGTATTCATTATCAGGTACTTGTTATGCCAGGTACACAGTGTGCCTGCCAGCCTGCCTGTCTGTGTGTCTTGTTGTCTCTGTGTACACTGTGTGTTTAAGTGTCTGCCAGTCTGTGTGTCTGCCAGTCTGTGTGCCAGCCTATCTGACTGTCTCTGTTTGTCTGTGTGTCTGCTTGTCTGTGTGCCTGCCTGTCTCTCTGTTTGTCTTCTTGTCTCTGTGTACACTGTGTGTTTATGTGTCTGTCAGCCTGTGTGTCTGCCTGTCTGTGTGCCAGCCTGTGTGTCTGTCTCTGTTTATCTATGTTTCTGCATGTCTTTCTGCCCGTCCGGCTGCCTCTGTCTCTTTGTTTACCAGCCTGTGTGTCTTTGTGTACCAGCCTGTCTGTTTCTGTTTGTCTATGTGTCTGCTTGTCTGTTTGTGTGCTTGTTTTTCTGTAAGCGTGTCTGTCTGCTTGTGTGTCTGCTTGTCTGCCTGTCTCTCTGTCTGCTTGTCTCTGTGTACGCTGTCTGTCCATCTGTCCGTGTCTCTCTGTGTACCAGCCTGTCTACATGTGTGTCTCTGTGTGTCTGTGTGCCAGCCTGTCTGTGTGCCACCATGTTCGTCTGTCTTTCTTTGTGTATAACTCTCCTGTGTTGATATTCCCAGGCTGAACAACTAAGCTTTGCCCAACTTGTGGACTGGATGATCATTGCTGTAATGGCTGCTATCTGGGCCGTCATGCCTACTGACGGAATTGCCGTAGTCACACAGTGGTTCTACAATAAAGTGGTGGATGTAGGTGGAAACAGTATATATAGGCCTTACCAAGACTTGTCCTGAATTAGAAAAGGTTTTAAGAGTTTCAGAGGTTTTTAAGAGAAATTTCCCTAGTCTACAGGTAGTTCATGTAACTTTGAACTTGACTTTAAGAGATAAGAAGTTTATCAGCATAGATCATTTGGAGTCTCCATTGCAAATTTTTGTCCAACTATTTATTTTCGAAATTGCATGTGCTGTTTTTTTATAAAATGTGTAATACTGATTTATGTAAGTTTTGTTTATGAATATGTAATCAGAGTGATAATGCTATTAATATGCTTCCAGACAAGTAGAATATGTCTGACTTTGGCTCACTGGTGTAATGGGTAGAGTTCCATTCAGTGCTGACAGCTAGATGAGGGAGAGAGTGAGAGAGTGAGTGCTTGGGGTTTAACGTCGTATTTAACAATTTTTCAGTCATATGCCAATGAAGGAATCCTTAGAGTGCATGTAATATGCCTCCTTGTAGCAGGATGGATTTCCTGCCGCTCTTTTATCCAGTGCTGCTTCTCTGAGACACCTTACCAAAGGCAAGTAAGCCGCCCTGCCCCAGCCATTATACTGATATGGGTCAACCAGTCGCTGAACGCCAAGTTACAACTCCCTCTTTTAAAGTCTTAGGTGTTACTCAACCCAGGATTGACCTTGGGTCTGCTGCTCCCGAAGCAGATGCTCTACCAACTGTGCTATCAGGGCTGGTGACAGCTAGATGAAGTCAGCTACTTAAATCCTAAGGAGTGGTTTTCCATGCATCTACTTTTGATTTCCTTCCTGTATAGACCAGGCCCCCGGATCACGAAGCGATCTTAGGCTTAAGTCAAAATTTCAATAACTAAACTTGTTATGTTCCCTTCTGTTATTTTAGTTTAAATTTGTTTTACCTTGACTTACCCAGAATTTACAGTGTCAAGCAATATTTTGGCCTTGTTATATGAGAAATAACACTTTGAAAGTGATTTGAAATTTTGACTTAAGTCTAAGAGTGCTTTGTGATCACTGGGCCTGTAGTTTGAAATGTTTGGCAGTATGTTGTACTGGACATCAATCATGAAATATTGTTGTTGTGTTTTTTCAGTTCACCCTTCATCTGCCTTACAGCAGGAAGCTAGAGTCAGAAGCTGATAAAGTAGGACTTCAGCTGTGTGCTAAGGTAAGAAAACTGTGCTGACAAGTTTGCTGAAATAGTTCAGCAGATTGCAGTGGAATCCACTCTTAGTCAAACAGTGGGAGGATTTCTGCCAGCCAAGGAACGTGTATGTAAAAAGACATCAAAATTGGTTTACCATAAAGAGATAACATGTTGATAGAGCACTTGGTGAGTTAGGTCTATGGGGTTATGTTTATGTAAAAACATAGCATGTATTGCAAGTATTGGTGTACCATGTTTTTCTGTGTGCTGTCCGGAACATACAGTTGTTGTCCGGAGCGTGACATGGTTGTTCATAATCCCTGTCCATTTCTTCATCCGATGCATGTGAGTTTAATGATATGCTTCACCTTGCAAATGTTGACTACACCAAAATTTCTCCATGAAAACATGTTGGAATTTACACTAACAGCAGGCAAAGTTGTAAGATGAACAGGCAGTGTACACCCTGGGTTCTGCCAGGTATCCATCCACTATAATGCTGGCCGCCGCCGTATAAGTGAAATATTCTTGAGTACGGCGTAAAACACCAATCAAATAAAAAAACAGTAGATGCCCTCGGAAGCGAATGACCATCAGTTGTTACAAAATTCTTGACTTATGCCCGTATCAAACTCTAAACACTGCATCATTTTGTTCGTGTTTTCTTGTCTTTCCAGGCGTGTTTTGACGTGCGAGAAAGCTCTGCCTTTTGGACCATCATGGACTGCCTGGCTCGTCTGGAGGGGGCCAAGACTCCGGAGTGGCTGTCCACACACCCCGCCAACGACACACGTGTTAAGCACCTCGACTTCATCATGCCCAAGGTACAGTGGGCGCATATGTGCGTCTCTTTTGTTAACTCCCTTGAGCAAAGTACAGGGGTAGCTTTATGTAGTACTGTGAGCATGAGTGTCCTATAACAGAGAAAGCAACGTTATGGGCGATATTTCAAAAAGTACAGCACATGTTGAGCTCAGGTTTGGTTTACAGGCATAAAAGTAGAAAAACAAGTTGGGATTTGCAATGAGCATACTTATTACCTTAAATAACTGGTTTCACGACTTAGGTTTTCGTGTATAGGAAGCAGTGTTAAAGGGAGTGTCACAAATAGAACAGCGTGTTTTTGTGTATACATGAAAAGCAAAATAACAAGAGGTTTATGGTCTATCCGTCACGCCCTTTGTGCATATTAATTACTGTTAATTACAACATTCCTGACTTTCACGTCTCATTTATGTATTTGCTTTAAAACAAATATGTTCAGTGTTGTTTTCAGGATTGCTGGGGTGTGGTCAGGTCAGGTCATCTCTTTCTCAGAAAACAAAGTGTCTAAGTTACAAAGTGTTTAGCCTTATGTTTTCCAGAAGTTAAAGGTGGAGTCAAACAGAAGTACCATCAAACCTTTTACTTGTATTAAAGACTTAAACCTTTTTTGCATGTTTGCAAGATGATTAATCAAGATTTATTCTGTGTACACGGATAAAATTATGCTTTTTGTGAAGCCCTGAGATTGGCCAATCCAACCCATGTAGTTTTGCCTCCAAAAGCCAATTTAAGATGCGTAAATTGCTCTTAAAGTTGGTCTTAAATATGCTTAAAGGTTGAGGAACTAGGGTTAGTTGTGTCTGTTTGCCGTGACCAGCCATCATTAGCTCACAGATGTGTACACATCCATAGGTTTACAAGTAGCAGAAGTTCTCTGCAAAACTGCCGTGCAACAAAATGAATTCAATATTATGTGCTTTCAGCGTCGAAACACTCAATATCTTGGGAATTAACCTAACAGTAATTTTGGCTTCCAAAATGAGAGAGCAATGATTTTTTTTTTGCATTCAGTAGGGACAGTAAATACAAGTGGCAGAGCCTTGTGATTTGAAAGCAACATGTAAAATAGAGTGTTTTTGTAAAAAAAAATGGGTTTAAAGTGTAACAAAAAGTCTATTTAAAAATTTGAGTAGGGTAGCAGTAGTAAGAATTTTGACTTCATTGAGCGCTGGTATTGTAGGTGTTGTTCAGTCTTCGATGGAATGCTGTATACAGTGCCTGGTGACTTCAGCATGGCATTGCAGTGAGGTAGCGCCATAAATATGTCATCATTACAAAGAAACATCATGTGGAAGCGCGTGGCCTTGGGTAGTAAAAGGAAAGTTTTGGTTTCATGAGATCCTCCAAGGTTTGCATTAGAGGCATTCACACCCTGCAAATTTGTTATAATTGATAAAAGCAAACCACAGAACTTTAATGTTTATTATATTATTACCCATCTTTTGAAGCACAAAGGCTTTGAAACTTGAGTAGCTTTTGAAGATCTCTACTGCTTTTTTTTTCCATCTTATTGGCTATGATAATCTAGGCCTACCTATGGCAAGGGAATACATGTTGTTTTCCACACCTGTTTGGACAAAGTGTACAGGTCCACTTTATCAGTGTATCACAGTTATTCATTTCTACCTGTAAAGTGATTATGTTTTCAGATGATAGAGCAGAGGGCTGCATGCTCCTGTCCACAACTCCCAGCCCTTGACCCACGGGACAGAGTTTTACCAGTAAAGAAAAAGACAGACTCGGTTGTGAGGGCATTGCAGACAGGAGTGAACCTACAGCAGGTGCATGTGGTTAAGCCCAGGACCCCTCAGTCAGCTTAACATGTGTCGGACAGCTATGTAGACCGTCAATATTCCCCGCTCTAATAATCTGTGGATGGCAGATGACAGATACATGCCCTTCAGACAGACTGCTAGCCTAAAATGTGAGACAGTGTCCATGCAGCACTTGTTAACACCAGTTAGTTTGTGCAAATGTTCACATTTCAGTTTTATTTGATTTATGTGATTGATGTTCCGCAGGTTGCTGGCAGACCTTCCCACGTACGGCCAGAGCATTTCATTTTTATATTGTCTGTACAATGTACAAGTCATACTCTGAGTGTCACCATTGGCATCCAGTCACAGAAGGCAATGTTAAAGTAAATGTTAGGGTGGTATTTTAAAATGTACTGCTTGTATTGAGCTCAGGTTTTGCACACATATAGAGCACAATAACACGAGGGGAATGTTCCATCATTAGTACGCTGTGTGCATATTAATTACCGTAAAATTACAAATTTCATTACTGTATGTATTGAGCTGAAGTTTTGCATGCTTGTGTCTCCTGCAGGCAAGTTTTTTTGGTAGCCTTGCCAACAAACCTAAGTTTCCTATGTCTGCCATATTACAAGTGACGAATGCTGAGTGTCGTAGATTTGAACTGGTAGCTGGCTAACAGTATGTCCTCAGATAGCCCAGAAAGCTCCCAGCCATGGAGACTATCTAGAATATACTGACGTCTTCACATGACTATTCTGGACAGCACACTGCAAGTGTGACTTTAGGTTACTTCAAAAAGTGTGACATTAGGTAACTGCAAAAAGTATGACATTAGATAATTGCAAAAAGTGTTCTTTTTAGCTAACATCAAAAAGTGTGACATTAGGTTACTGCAAAAAGTGTGACATCAGATGACTGCAAAAAGTGTGACAGGTTACTGCAAAAAAAAGTGACATCAGGTTACTGCAAAAAAAGTGACATTAGGTTACTGCAGAAGTGTGAAATGAGATTATTACAAAAGGTGTGACATCAGATGACTGCAAAAAGTATGACATAGGTTACTGCAAAAAGTGTGACATTTGGTTAGTACAAAAATATGGCATTATGTTACTACCAAAAGTGACATTAGGTTTCTGCAAACATGTTACATTAGGTTACTGCCAAAAATTTAACATTAGATTACGGCAAAAATGGAAAAAGTGTAGAAAATGTAATATATGGAGCATAACCATGACCTCTGAGGTGCATAGATCTACTCGTGCGTGGCAGGCCTTATACGTTTGATTTATTGAGTGCTTGATTTAAAATTTAAAGTGCACTTTGTCTTTTCCTTAGAACTGGAGTGGTGGGTGGAAACGGTACAGATGCTTTGGGATGACGTGTACATGTACCAAGCATAAAAAGCACTGTATTAAAGCTAACATTTCACCCAAAAGGTGAATATTTACAGGAATACAGATGTTGTGAAGTATTGCTTTTGCTGAGGCTGCTTATGTTTATTCAGGAGGATATCATTCTGCACTCTGTATAAACCATGAAAACACCTTTCTGATCATCAGAATTCTCAGAATCCTGAAAATCAGTGGCTTAGTTGTGGACAAAATTCGAAATACAGTACTCTCATGGCCGCCCATAATCTGCATCTGAGCCTTATATTTGCAAAAACATTACATATTAAAGTGATTCAGACCATGGTAGTAATAAGATACAAGATTAAATACATATAAATATACATATAGATTTATTTTATGTTTATGTTTTATGTTTCGTGCTATTACACGATTTGTTTGTTTTTTTCATTAATAACTCTAACATGCTCGAGACTTAATTTGACTCCAATATTATACTTAATTTGATATCCTGCAGACAACATTTTAAACTGGCTGGAGTGAAAAGCCCAAGAGTTGCCGAAGGATTTGTCAGGTTGCTGATCATTAACATATCATTATCATACTCGGGGCATCCGTGGCCATGGGGGTTAGCCCGCCAGCATTCTGCAATGAACCAGGAGCCTCCCACCAATGCTGTCGCAGTGAGTTAAAGTCCAGCTCATGCTGGCTTCCTCTCCTGCCGTATATGGGAAGGTCTGCCAGCAACCTGTCGATGATCGTGGGTTTCCCCCTGGCTCTGCCTGGTTTCCTTCCACTATAATGCTGGCCGCCATCGTATAAGTGAAATATTCTTGTGTACAGCGTAAAACACCAATCAAACAAATAAATTATTATACTGCGTGTAAAACTACCTCACTATGAATGGTCTTAATATTACCTTGTACCCAGCAAGTCCTAGTTGTGTATCGTTTTCTACCAAAATCTAGGATGTACATGTACAGCCATTTTGAAGGCAGCAGTTTAGAAGGAGAATCCTCCCCACCCATCCTTCCATTTTTGGAAACCTGGCCCAGAAAAGTGATGTTAAATGTCTCATCGTAGCTTATCCGGACTGAGGTCGATAGAGATCACCAAATAGACTGGGTCTTTTGGCGAAGGTGAAATCATGGTTAGTCCATTACTAAGTTACCAATTTTCCCAGACTCTGGGAGTTATATTGATTTTAGAAAGGTGCTTTGAGAGGTGTTTGAAAGGTAGGATGATATCCTTCTTGGAAAATGTTAATAATAATTTTAATCACCAGAAGTGATCTCTCATGAGATTTATTGTTCTCCAGAAATGCACTTTTGTGGTCGAATTATTGGGTCATTTAGAGTATATACAAATTTAACGATCAACGATCATTCACATACCGGTATTAACTTTCCATTTACAATGCGTGTGCTTGTTAAGAGTGAGACGATGTAAGATTAGCAGAGATTTACATGTGCTACAATTCTTTGATTTTTTCACGTTTACAAAATCTTTCTTCAAGCATGGGTATTATGCATTGCAGATAGATAAAATTGTACTTTTCATGAAGCCCTGAAATCTGTTTAGTTAATCAATGTAATTCTTTCTTCAGAATCAAATTAAAAGGTGAAAAATCACAGTGAAAGTTGATCTTTCATATGCAAAATATGTGGAGGAATTATAGTACCATAAAGATGATCTATTTTGAAACATGTCCCCAAATTTTCTTATCCCATGTTGTGGATAGTTTTTGCTGATTATACATGCTTTATGACTGTGATAAACACATAAAAATAATGTACTGTTTACTATCTGATTATCAGAGGTATGAACATTTTTTTATTGTAATAAACTTTGTGCATACATTCAGACTGTACTGTTGTTTGTGAAATACTGATGCCCGCTAATCCCTCTGAAATTTAGGGAAAGAATTCCTGTCAAAACTCTAGTTTGTAATATGTATGGGGTTTCTTGTACTTGACAAGTTTTCAGTCATTGCACGAGGAGGAGTTATTAGGTGTGTGTAGATGGATCATTAAGTGCTGCCACCACTGATGTATCATGCTAAAAACACCAGACATGGCATCACACCTAGTCACATTATACTGACACACCACCCAGTCACATTATACTGACACCCCACCCAGTCACATTATACTGACACACCACCCAGTCACATTATACTGACACACCACCCAATCACATTATACTGACACACCACTCAGTCACATTATACTGACACCCCACCCAGTCACATTATACTGACACACCACTCAGTCACACTATACTGACACCCCACCCAGTCACACTGTACTGACACCAAACCCTGTCACATTATACTGACACATCACCCAGTCACATTATACTGACACACCACCCAGTCACATTATACTGACACCCCACCCAGTCACATTATACTGACACATCACCCAGTCACATTATACTGACACCCCACCCAGTCACATTATACTGACACATCACCCAGTCACATTATACTGAAACATCACCCAGTCACATTATACTGACACACAACCCTGTCACATTATACTGACACATCACCCAGTCACACTGTACTGACACCCCACCCAGTCACATTATACTGACACACCACTCAGTCACACTATACTGACACCCCCACCCAGTCACACTGTACTGACACCAAACCCTGTCACATTATACTGACACATCACCCAGTCACATTATACTGACACACCACCCAGTCACATTATACTGACACCCCACCCAGTCACATTATACTGACACATCACCCAGTCACATTATACTGACACCCCACCCAGTCACATTATACTGACACATCACCCAGTCACATTATACTGAAACATCACCCAGTCACATTATACTGACACCCCACCCAGTCAACCAGTCTTGTTCTCTTGCTTTAACCACTCAGTGCTAAGCACCAAGCAAGGCAGCAGAAAATACCATTTATAAAGTCTTTGGTAAAATCTGACCTGGGTTTTATCCCGGGGATCTCAAAGTTTTGAGGCTCTAACCATTAGGCCAGCGAAGCAGTCTCACTAGTTTGTAATGATTCACAAACAGAGTAAACAGGTTTGTTATTTACTTATTTATCTGATATGTGTTTTATGCCTTACTCAAGAATATTTCACTTATACAACGATGGCCAGCATTATGGTTAGAGGTAAGCGCCATGACGCCTTGCCGTCGCTAAGAGTTCAAATCTGACTCATGGTGGCTTCCTCTCCAGTCATACATGATAAAGTCTGCCAGTAATGAGCAAACAGTCGTGAGTTTCCAGAGGCCAGTTTCCTCCCATCATACTGCTGACCACCATTGTATATGTGATGTATCTTCAGTACGGCGTAAAACACCAAAGACATAAATAAATTGTTAAGACCTCAAGGAAGACCCCCAAAACTTGTACAGACATTCAAGTTTGTCAGCGGGAGGCGGCTGAAGATGGCATTATTTCGTTTCTTTAATGTTTATCCATTTATCTGAATTTTGTTTAACACCATGCTAAAAAAAATTTCACTTATGCAACCTTATTCAGGAGTGTTAGTCTGGAAAAAGAAGATTCCCGAGTAAAACACCATCCTTTGGTGAGTTACTGACAAATTTTCCCACTTGTGCACACTATGTTGGTGGAAGACAAGCTTTTTCCAACAAATGTTAGACCACGCAAGGTGATCCATGAACATCTTTGATGAAGGTCAAACACCTCAACTTCAACATGCCAGATTTACAGGGCAGTAATGGCTGTACTTCCATGTCCATTTCTCCTGACATGCATTTTCTCAAAATATGTTTCAGTTATTTGACTGTTTTGCGACATTGTTGTGCAATACCCTATTTAAAAAACTTTTCACATGGCTGCCATCATTTTTATCAAAACCCAAAAGAAACCAGAGTATCAAGAATAAACAACCAAACAAGTTTTTGATGAACTTACCCAGGTGTGACGTACTGACTTGCATGTCAAATCAGTGGAGAACAAAGTGGTTTTCAGTTAATTCCATGCCTAAATTTCGAACTAATTGGACAACCACAGGACAATAAGAAGCTTCTTTCTTGCTTATTTCTTTCTAAAGGTGTAACCCAATTGTTTTGTGATGGTGCCATTTTGTAACAGCTCAATCCATTGTCAGCACTGCGTGTGTTTCTAGAGCTGCCTCACTGAAAGGCCATGCTGAAAACACCCAGTCAAAGCATATTTACTCATCTACCAGACCGTCCATTGTTTCAACTCTCACGTTTTGCTGAAGTGTGCAGAGAACCCACATGTATTGCTTCTTTGCCCCACTGCAGATGGTTGTGTGTTTCCCCCAGGCTCTGCCTGGTTTCCTCTCACCATATTGCTTGCTGTCGTGGTATAAGTGAAATATTCTACAGTGTGGTGCAAAACCCAAGACTTAAATCAAATAAATACATAATTCCTGGAATGTGCCACGGCTGTAACTGTTTAAGCCAGTCAAAGTTTCAGTATTTATTGTGTACTGATTATGGGCACCTTCACAAGAAAATAAGCTGATAAGGTTTCAATGTGTCGTAAGATTGCTATATTCAGTTCTATGTAGTTTGACAAACTGCTTCTTTGGTGTGACGCCAACACGAGTGTCTATATTCAAAACATCACAGCTAGCGCATGGGTTTTACAATTACAATTTGGTTGATAAATGTTCTAACAGAACTGTCTTTAAATTCCCAGTAACTTACTAGTAACAATCTTTTCCTTTTTTTTATTTATGGTTAATGTTCAAGCAGAGATAGTAAGTTTACATATTTGTCACATGTATGCATAAGGATTCAGATCTGTTTCATATAGTTTTAAATGATGCATACACGAACTGATGTTTTGGTTCCTAAGAATTATAACATGACAACATTTAAAAATGACGACACAACTTAGAGTTGACGTTATACATGAATTGTAAGTCATAATTTAGCTGAGTCATTTGATATGAGCAAATTATATAATTTGTCAAAAGTCTCACTTCGACTTCACGAATTTGTGTTGAAATTCGTACACACCTACAGACACCTTGGACCGTTCATCATAATCACACCAGTCCTGGGAACAAAACATGACAAAAAACACATTTCATGTAACAGTACAGGGTTAAAACATTTTACAGACTTCATATTTCCAGGCTTTTTCAAAGCTTTTCCAGGCTAAAATTTCACATTTTCCAGGCTACTTGAAATATAAGTTCTACATTTATACAGACTTGAAGCAATATACGAAATGATCATTATTAGTTAAACTTCCAGTCCTTCAGAAATACACAGCAGCCCATTATAAGCAATTTCAATGCTTAAAAAGTTTGATCAAGAGAATATACAATGTAAAAAAACAGTAACTCAGGTTCTTCATCTGACTCAATTTTAAGGTTTTTCCAAGCCCAACAATAAAAAACCCTTACTTTTCCAGGCTTTTCAAGGTTCTCAAAGTCCCTTTCCAACCCTGAGTACTCTACCATCACATTGGCCCAGTGCAAAATATTTTATACACGAGGTCAGCACTACCTTACATTCCAATGATGCAGTAATTTGAGTACATATACACCAATAAATGTGATGTGCTACAGGGCAGCCAACCAGAGTACACAGCTCTGAACCACTCTGTTAAAGGCAGGAAGGAGTTTTACAAGTTCCCTATCAGTCCTCACCCCATCAGATAAAGTAATCTCATTAAACTGTACACCAGAGTCCGTTCCCTCTGCCACAAAGCCTGTCTGCAAAAACAAAATTCAATTAAAGCCATTACTCTAATTCCTCAACATTTTCGCATATCAAAGAGCAACTTTTAGTGCAATTTATGAACGTTTATAATCTGATTTTGGACAAAACTACATTGGTTGGATTAGCCAATTACAAAAAGTATAATTTTATCAGTCCACACAGAATAATGCCTTCAGAATTTGCTTGAATTAACACTTTGCAAACATGCGAAAAGTTTGAAGATCTACAAATCTTGATGTTTTTAGATGATTGTAATGTATCTGAAATACAAGAGGAGACTATTTCACAAAATTGTGGTAAAGTCATCTAAAATGTCAAAAAATGATTCACAAAATAAAAATGCGACAAGACTCCTCACAACTAACAACTTTATTTTCTGAGGGAGAAGAATCAGTTACCAAATCAATCTGCCTCAAGTGCATACATTCACACAATAAGTTGTTCACATGTATACACACATTCACACAATAAGTTGTTCACATGTATACACACATTCACACAATAAGTTGTTCACATACATACACACATTCACACAATAAGTTGTTCACATGTATACACACATTCACACAATAAGTTGTTCACATGTATACACACATTCACACAATAAGTTGTTCACATGTATACACACATTCACACAAGTTGTTCACATGTATACACGCATTCACACAATAAGTTGTTCACATGTATACACGCATTCACACAATAAGTTGTTCACATATATACACACATTCACACAATAAGTTGTTCACATGTATACACACATTCACACAATAAGTTGTTCACATGTATACACACATTCACACAATAAGTTGTTCACATGTATACACACATTCACACAATAAGTTGTTCACATGTATACACACATTCACACAATAAGTTGTTCACATGTATACACACATTCACACAATAAGTTGTTCACATATATACACACATTCACACAATAAGTTGTTCACATATATACACACATTCACACAATAAGTTGTTCACATGTATACACAGCATATACAAAATATAGATGAACCTACATGTAATATAAAATAATCACAAACTATATACAATGTAGGGCATCACAGCTAATTTCAAACTTAATAAACAGAGGCATATTTTGACATGATAAAAAATTTCCATTATTTTTTAAAAGAGGAAGATGTAACTTCCTCGCTTGGCATTCAGCATGAAGGGGATAGTGCAACAACTGGTTGACCCATATCAGTATAATGGCTTGGGCGGGGCGGCTTACTTGGCTTCGGTAAGGCGTCTCAGTAAAGCAGCACTAGATAAAAGAGTAGTGGAAAACCAGCTTGCAACAAGGAGGCTCATCACATGGACTCTCAGGATTCCTTTGTTGTCATATGACTGAAAATTGTTAAGTGCGACGTTAAACCCCAAGCACTCACTCCATTATTCTATTTTTAAACATTGCAGTTAAAAAAATGCCAGGCTATAATGTAACACATAATTTCAAATGTTACTTGCCTAAAAAGAAGAGATGTCAAAATTCACCTTATATGCAGATATTAACTGTAACTGTTAAAAAAAAACATCCTATCATGCTGTACTTAAGAGAAAGAAGTAACTCACTCTTGGTGAGAAATCTGTTGGCTCCACTCCTCTACAGTCAAACACAACAATGGTTTTGAATTTGCCTACATCATCTGCATCGTAAGATTTCAGTGAGTCTTTTATTATGTCTGAAATACAAGATACTTTGCCATCATGTTTTCTGTCACATCATTTTTATGTCTATATATTTATAATAATACATTATTTTCTATTTGTTTAAGGTCTCCCACCAATGCAGTCGCTGTGAGTTCAAGTCCAGTTCATGCTGACTTCCTCTCCTGCTGTATGTGGGAAGGTCTGTCAGCAACCTGCAAATGGTCCAGGGATTCCTCCCACTATAATGCTGGCAGCCGTTGTATTAGTGAAATAATCTTGTGTATGGTGTAAAACACCAAGCAAATAAACAATTAAATTAATTTATTTATTTCTTTAGCCCCGGGAAGAATAAGAACAGGGTTGGTCTCACATTTCCATTTAGCTCAGTGATAAAGTCATTTCCGAATACTGACAGAAAATATGCACAAAATAGGGAAGGAATAGAAAAAGATATACAATTTTTCTCATTTTTTTGGCATGACTTTCGTCATTTCTCTTAAAACCGTAATATTTGTTTTGGACATCCTCTTGACGTCTCTGTTGAGACTTAGTCATGCAGCTGGTTACCTATGGTGTTCTCTCTGCCGCACAGGTGACATTTGATCACCAGACTGGCTGATCCTCTTCCACCTTTCACTGGATGAGACTCCTGAAAAATATGTGTCAGGAAGTAAAAATAGCACAAATGGCTAAGGGAAATTGTCAAATCTGACAATTTGAAAGTTGCCAGGACCTCTCAAGCATGGAAATAAGCCACAGGACAAGGACAGGAGCCAACCATTTGGTACAGGACAAAACTTGCATGTAAGTAACATTATAACTTTCTTAATACTCTTAGAATGTCTGGACGATTTGCCATTCTGTGCTGCAGCGACTTCAAAATTATTTCCAGGCTTGGCATAGCTTCATATGCCAACTTGCTGTTCTATGTTACTTAACAATAACATGGGAAAAAAATGAACATGGTGATCAGATCTGAATAAATCCCTTCCTTCAAGGTGTACATGCTAAAAACCATCTTGTAATATTCTGAGCAAGTTATTCAGGACACCATTCAAAAGAACAAACAAACAAATCATCAAATACTGTAGCATTTAAGGAGAACAAGAGAGTCAGGATCTTCTCTAGTTAATCAACTCTTTAAACTTCTACTAACCTCTACTAACAATGTTATAAACACTTCCACCCTAGAACAACATCATTTGCTTGCCGCTATAGAAGCCTTTAATTTGGGAAAGTCCTGATAACTAATATTTAAACATCATTTACACATTTGTATGTTAAATCTGCAGTAATAAATTAAACTACCTCAAGACACATATATTGAAAAGATGTTGTTTCTTCTCCACAATTGGCACACTTCAACTACAACAAACAAGAAACATTTAATGAATGTAACTATGACACATGAGTTGCTGATTACACTAATGGTTATAAACTTAATAGTGTTTAATTGTACATGACTTAATTTAAGGATAGAACTTCAGGTGATAACAAGAGGTTAAGTTCACATTTTGTTTCTGACTGTTAAGAATTGATTATCCATCCACACAGGTTATTTTATTTAGTCAATCACATTCTAAAGCATGGTACAAAAAAGATTCTTTTTTTTTTTTTTTGATTGGTGTTTTACGCCATACTCAAGAATATCTCACTTAATCTCAGCATTATGTTGGGAGGAAACTGGGCAGAGCCCAGGGGAAATCCATGACCATCTGCAGGTTGCTGGTAGACCTTCCCATGCACGTCCGGAGAGGAAGCCAGCATGAGCTGGACTTGAACTCACAGCGATCGCATTGGTGCGATACAAAAAAGATGTTTTCCAATAGCTATTGTACAACTTGTACTAAACAGCTGCAAAATGAAGGACCAAAACATAAGCCATCAAATATGACACCTTGCTGAGTTGCAGAATAGCACTAATAATAATAAATATGTATATATATATATATAATTTGTCACCTCTAAGTTTTTATGATCTCTGAGAATGTTAATTATTTTTCTGCTACACAGTTCATCTTTATCGATTATGGTGACGAGTCTGTAAAGTCATCCAGGCCCTTTGCTATGGAAGTGTCTACATCTAAATGCTTCAGCCAAATAGGCTATTGACATCTCCACGGCTACAGTGTGTTTACATGCGTGTTGTTGTTGTAAAAGTTTCGTTTTGATACCTTGACATACCACCGGAAGTCATCGCCTTCTGGCCTAAACTTCGTCAAGTTTTCCAGGTTAACGTTTATCTGCAAGCCTATTTTCTGGAACGAAAATGTAAAGAAGTGTTTCAACCATAGCATGTCCATCAGTGCATCAAACGTTTGTTTATCGCACTTTGGCAAGACGTTGACACTTACCACCATGTTGTTCGAGTCCAGAGTTATCAGCCCTTGGGTGAAGTTACGTCCCCTGCTCCCATGGTTTTACCTCGTAAAACTTCGAAAGCTTATTGATGATATTTTTGTTCTATTCCGTACTGCTATCCTAAAATACATCTGCGTTAAATATCCTGTCTATAAACCTTGAGTCTTCAGAACATAGTTAATTGGCGTTTGGAGTGAGTTATTGGACCACAAGCTTTTGGCCAATGAAGTCGCACGTTCATATCCAGGCCCATGTGGTCAAACTGCCGCTTCGCTTGGCGATGTTTGTCTCACAAGCCTATAGCCGCCGATGTTTGTAAGAAACACCTTTTTTCCGGTACCAATAGTAATGTATTCCAATTTATTACAGAAAGGCTGGCTGATTCCAAATATTTTGTTTTTTTTTTTTTTTTATTTGATTGGTGTTTAACGCCGTGCTCATGCAAGAATATTTCATTTATACGAGAGCGGTCAACATTATGGTGGGAGGAAACCGGGCAGAGCCCGGGGAAACCCACGACCATCGGCAGGTTGATGACAGACCTTTTGCTATTTTACGAGAATGCCAAGTTATATTTTCACAAAACACACGCACGCCCATGTACCAAATCCCCCATTTATTTCAATGTTACAATTCTGGTGGATAGAATTAGATTTTGCCATTTGTGTCCATTTTT